>NC_056734.1:71543823-71599236 GCF_019279795.1 Protopterus annectens
TGCATATTCCTATGAAATCAAATTTAGTAATATCTTAAATACAGAGAAAAACAGAAAGTACAACAAACCAAGGCAAACAAAAACAAAATAAAACAGTACCTTTGTGCCAGACCCTTGTTCCATTGAACGCTTCTGTGTGACTGCACCTATTCTATAGAAGGTTTTACTACAAACTACTTCAGCAACAGCAAGTGTGATTTATTGTTTGTTTATAGACCGTATATAGTATTTTGTTACACTGTATCCTCACTAACTTGATAAAGATATTAAATGTTCTGTGAAATTTCTTTAGTCTCTGGATACTACCTTCCAACAACAGAGATTTTTTCTGCAAGTGTAGCCTAAACTGCTTAATTATCACACACTTTTAAGTGATGTATCCTTAAAAAATGCTTCCAAAAATACAGTTGAATAAAATATGAAAATGAAGCATAATAATTTTATATGCCCACTCTGAATCGTTAACAGCATAAGTAAACTTGTAGCTATTACCAAATATATGATTTGCTGTATATTAAAAAATGTGTATACATTATGCATTTTTCTTAAAGTATGATATTGCTCAAATATTTGTCAAAAGACGTGGTTATAATACTTTTAAGTACTTACTTTTAAAAATGTGTATATCACCTTTATCCTCCAACCAGTTATGCAACACTTGCGTTAAATGAAACCAAAGCATTAAGCTCACAAGTACAAGGACATACATTAATCACCTTGCACGAAGAGTGAGATTAACTTCAAAAAGTCATGTCCTACAGCTATGTGTATTAGCCAATGTTTTAAACTGTTACTCGTTTGCTTTATCAAGCACAAAAAAATCCCTCACTTACAAGTTATATCATTTTACATTGTCTGCAATATTTTGTACTGAAAGTTCAACGATACATTTAAACAATTAAGTATCATTATATGTCATACTGTGGTGTAGTTATGAAGTGCGCTACTTAAGTGGAAATAAAATATAATCATTTAGATTCTGCAACATGTGACACATTGAGTGCGAGAAATAGACAGGTGTTAGTATGTGATGTATGTGCCATTATTTAGCTATGAAGTTAGCACCAAAGTTATGGAAAATGCTTGAATATAACTGCAATCCAGAGCTTATCTGAAACAATCCTGTGTTAGTTTACAACTGCAATTGCCTGACAAAAAAGATTTATTTTGATTTATATTTTGTTTTTTATTTCTATTTCTTCACTGTTTGAAGGAAGAAAAGGAAAACTTGTACACAACAAGATTTACTTTGATTTTTATTTTGCTGTTTAACCCCTAATTTTTATTGTTTGCTGTTGGAAAGGTAAAGATTTTAGACAGGCAAACTCTAGCCATCCCAAGGGGACTAGTCAGCTATAAATTCACAAAGACTGCAGAGGGGCAATCCAGAGTTTATCTGAAACAATCCAGTGTTAGTTTATGATTTATTGATCTTTATTGTTACTTATAATGATGTGAGACTGTAAGTGACAGTGATGTAAAGGAAATCCAGCTTCTATGGGACTGGCACAACTTCTCTTGTAGGTCAGAGTAATGACTTTATTGTACTTAATTTAACATTTAGTTGTATATTGTTTGTGTGATTTTTCCTCACAGAATTTGATGTAAAATCTCATTAAATATTTGGTAATTGATTTTAATTATCCTTTTCTTTTAGATTCTTTATTCATTTGTAGCTGAAAATGGATTTTGATATGCCGACGATTATTTTCTAAAGCACAAGTATCTTGCACAGTGTACTAAATGCTATGTATATTTAAAGCAACACCTGATAATACTGTTGACCTGTGTTCTTCATGTCAAAAGTTGGATGATTTACTTTCCAATAATAGTACTACAATACACTTACTGATGATGATTGCACTGGTGCAATTGGCACAGGTTAGGGATCTGTTGTTACATGTATTAATGACTGGACTGATGAGTTAAATAATATTAAGAAAAGTGCAAATGAAACTCATTTAGGAAAGGAAGTGTCTATTGTCAGTAAAGATTACTCAACCCAAGTTAAACATGATATTACCTATGACAACTCTGGAATATAGGATAAAGTATTCAGCAGTCTGAGCACACAGAACATGTAGAAGAAAATAAAAAATAAAGAAGAAACTAACAGGAAATAGCAAGGCCGAAGAAAAAAATGGATGAAGTAGGAGAAACGAAAACGTACTGTGTATTTGGAGGCGTTTATGTGAACTGTTTGTGGCTTGTGGATTAAACTTCTGTTTCCTGTGGCAGCTTTGGTTCTATGCTTTATTGTTTTACCTTCTGGGTCATCATACTGTCTAATTTCAAGGTTGTTTATCGTGTTGGTGACTGGGTTACCTTATTTATTTATAGTGATTGAAATCTATAATGCAAAGAGAATATATATTAAAAAAGTACTGCTTTGTTATGTAATACACAGAGTACTGGGAATAATAACATCATTCCACCAGAAAACCTTCAGTCTATAGAAAAAAATGCATCGTTTTTCCAAAAAAGAATGTAGAAAAAAGATGCAAGGGGCAGGTGAAAATGAATAAATCAAAATTGAACTTGGAAAACTTGAAGAACGTTACTGTAAGAAACAAATGAAAAAGACAGAAGCTGACAACATGGCTCAAGCTGTGGATGTACAAAGCCAGCAGGATGAGAATTGTATGCTTGCAAGCATAATAAGTAATAAAAACAGTGGGATTAATAAGACTAATGGTGATGAAGATCATTCTGTTCTAACAATTGATAGAGCAGATATTACTGAATTAGAAACTGATGATTCTTCAGATCTGGTCAGAAAAGATATTCTTGTAATTGAAGATTCAGTTATTAGAGGAACTGATATGTATATTTGCAGATAAGATAATGAACATCAAATAGTGTTATGCCTAACTGGAGCAAAAATACAGACTGCAACTTTACGAAATGGGTGGTGTATTCCTTGGTCTTTGATTAGACTTTTTGTATTTAAGTGAAGGAATGGTTGTTTTAATTAGGTCTGATGAAGTTACCTTGATGGTAGTGAAAGCACTTACCATTGTTTTAGTATCTTTGTTTTATTAAAGTTTTTGTTTTCTATCATGATGTGCACCCAGTTTTTATTAATTTGATTTTTAGTTACATTTAATAATAATAATATGGAAATTTTATAAGAAAAAAAGCATGAGTAAATTGATGAAAAGAATAAAGTAGAAATATACCAAGGAAATCCATGCTACCATCATACAGTACGCAGATGATTCCACACTAATCTGCTTTGCAAAGACCCTTGAAAAACTGCAATAAATATCCCACAAATCCTGCACTCAGTTAAAATGTGGCTCTCCAACTCTCAACTCCTATTAAACCCCCAAAATCAAAACTAATCCTGTTTACACCTAAATCCTACAGTGTCAAAAAGCCCAATTCACTATAAGTTCTCTTAATAACACTAAAGTAAAAATAGTCCCCCATGCAAAGTTTCTAGGAGTAACTATTGATGAAAATATGAAATATGAAATTCAACATTAACAAAAAAAGAAGTAACGAAAAACACATCAAAAACTCAGTGCACTCTATAGAACTGAGTCCTACCTAACTTATGCAAGAAACACATTGCTTCTACCTACTTACCTCTAACCATTTCCTATGGAGCACAAATCCTCATCAATCTGTAATTCTCCCAAGCTCACTTACTTGATGAGTGCTATCACAAAGTAGCAAAAAAAAAAGAGCTGTCACACATCTTGCCTTCTCTCAACTTGTTATCACTCACACCCTGGTTTACTCCCCAGAAAAATGCCCCATCCTAGGCCATCTTATCTAACAGTATAAACCCAGCAGATGCCTTCAATCAGAGGACAAGCACCTGCTGCAAGTAACCAGATTCAACAGCTTAGCAGGTGATTCACTACTCTCCTGTCATACCTTAAAACTGGAACTCCCTTCCACTCTCCATAAGATATCAAAGCAAAATAAAACCTTGTAAAAGTCAGGTCAAACAACACATGATGGACAATTGGCTGTGCTCTTGCTTTACCCCTGGTTAATATATCCAGTCTCTGCCTTATCCTATCTACCCTGTCCTTCCTCTCCTCTATCCCTTCTATGTCCTCTCTACCTATACTTTATTTGATATCTTTATCACCCACCACCTCCTGTCTCACTGTATTACCACCTCACCACCTGTCTTACTCTACTTTTCCTTCTCCATCCCTCCACCTTGACTGTCTCCACTATTGCTAATTAAACTAAACTAGATGGAATTAAAAGACTAATAATCTATTTGTTTTTTATTGGCTCTATTAAATTGACTATTTATGTTTAATGTATGTATCATTTCTCTCAAGAAGGTATGTTATGCTTTGTATTGTTTAATTTCTTTCAAGAATATATCTTATACTTCGCATTGTTTTATTTTTTGGGACTTTTCTCCCAGAGGCTTCACTGAAAAGGGGCTTTTGCCCAACCCGAACATCCTGATAAACAAATAAAAGTAAATAAATAGCTACTCCAAATAAACTCATAATTACTGTTAACTAAGGTTCCTGAACTGTGCTTATCACTGTTGCATTTAAACCCAAGTTATGTACCTGCCTAAACAGACATTCATAAATAATTGCATCATCCACTCATTAACTGATAACTATCTCAGTAGACCATAAATCTCTATTTGATTAAAGTTCTGCAACTCTTTGTAAGTTAAGTTTTACTTCACACTGGGCACAATGGAAGGTCAGCCTGCTTGTTTCTCCTCTATTGCCAGCCTCATGGCATTATGTATCCTAAAGCAGTGTAGCAACTGCCTTCTACTCACAGATAATGAACTCTTACTAAACACAAATAGCTCTGTTTCTTAGAGTTGCTAATTTGTAAAAGATAGGGAGGTATCACTCTCACAAAAAACATAGACTGTGAGCATTACACTAAAACACCTCATGCTATGCATCCAGCCTTGTCACATAATATAATGTCATATGCTGACTCTGTAAAGCAATTCTTACCTAAGCCTCATAGACTCATAAGGATTAGTTCTCAGCAAAAATTAAACATTGTATCACAAAAGCAATAGTGAGACAAATGGCCTCAAATCCAATGCACCAGACCACTCCACAAAGTGATTGATGACTCCATAGTAGGGGACACAAATATGTATGAAAAAACTTATTACTACTCAATGCTAAGAGGCTAAACAAAAAACTCCACTCCCTATAAGCTCTCTTTATCATAGAGAATGCTGATGTCTGTGTGGTCACTGAAACATGGTTTAAAGATGCGGAGAGTGCACTGACAGAGGAAGGTTATAATGCCTTTCACACATTTAGACCAACTACTACATAGACAGGGACTAAAGGTGGAGGTGGAGGTGTCTTAACTTACATCAAAAATAAATATATCTCAAGGTTGGTCAAACAAGACAATGTACTTGAGGTGCTCCATGTTCAAATCACCATAGGAAAAATCCAGCACCACTTCCTTGCAAACTGTAGGTCCTCCTCTATGGCCCAGGAAACCCATACCATGTATTTAAACGTTTTTGGAAACATTCACCATCCAACCCAATACCATATTTTTGGGCAACTTTAATTACCCCACTATTAGCTGGGAATCATATATGACACCAAAAGTACAGGCACAGAGATTCATAGATTTTATAAACACAGCCTCTCTGGACCATATTGTCAATACACCAACAAGGAGTGCAACCAAACTGGATCTGGTCCACACTAATATGGGAGAGTGTTACACACCCCCAGTGTAATTACCTCTCTGGAAAGATCAGACCACAAATGGTGTCCTTTGAAGTAAAAATAAAACCTGGAATCCCAGCTAACTCTAGAATATTCAGGAACTACTCTAACGCTAGCTTCCTACTATTAAGTGATAACATGGCAAAATTTCAAGCCCCCATAAACCATGACAGCACTGCTGTCTATGCAGAACTGTTCACAGAAACCCTATAAAAACATGTTGATAACTGCCTAGAGGCAGCTGTACCCACCAGGAAGAAGTACAGAACTAACTCAAAAAACAAGCCACCTTGGTGGAATTATAACATCAGTAGGCTGTATAACAGAAGGAAGAAAATAATGGCAAAAATTAGGAAGTGGCACACCCAGTAGGATAAAAGTATTCTCATCAAACTAAACAAACAAGTCAGAGGACAGATAGGCCAAGGACAACCACAAGGCATTCTTTAGCTATATCTGCAATCTCAAAGGTAATACACAAGTGTGTGCAGAGCTCATTGTAAGTGGAGCCAGAAATTCATAGGGGGATGTTCCAGGGTGACTATCACCACTGCTCTTTTGTCTTTCCTTTAACCCATTAAGCTATCTGCTTAACAGATCATGGTTACACAAAGTGTAAATATTTCTCACCTTATTTTTGTAGATGATTTAAAACTGTATAGTTCATGAGATTTGGAACTCAAAGCACAGCCGCAAGTGGACGAAACCTTTTGAAATGATATAAGAATGTCATTTGGTCTTGATAAATGTGCAAAAGCAACCTTTAAAGCAGGAAAGCTGCAGCACCAAGAAAACAGTTTGGGACAAGAATGTGATATAAAAGGACTTAAGCAAGAAGGAGTGTATAAATATTTGGAAACTGATGAAGGATCAACAATAAAACATGAACAAATGTGATTAAAACTTAGTAAGGAATATTTTAGAAGATTTAAATTACTGAAAACAACACTGACATCTATGAATAAAATCCTAGCTATAAACCAATTTGCTCTTCCGGTCCTAACTTACAATTCTGGAGTGACTGACTGGCCCCAAAGGTGTTGGATAGGTTGGACAGGAAAACAAGAAGGATGCTTCACGCTCATCAAATTATTTTATAAAAATCAGTGCATACCAAGATTATATATTCACCATTCTGAAGGAGGTATGGGCCTCCTCAAAATTTATTACATGTATAGATCTGCAATTGTGGGACTGCATACATATCTGCTGACCTTAGAAAACCCTAATGTAGTGAAAGGTTTGAAAGACGAGGAGAATAAGTCTAAGATGACTTCCCTGCTTAGTTTAGCAGAGGCATATCTGCATCAAGTAGGAATGGAAATCAAACCAGAAGAAGGTAAAAATCAGGCAGCAACTGAATGTGCCAAAAAATAAAAGAAAGAATATAACATGAAGGATCAGATGAGAAGACAAGAAATGTGGAAAATTCATCAATACAGTTGCAAGTATAGAAAACTCTTGGAACAACCTCATGTTGATCAGGATTGAATGCAGGAATGGTTAAGGAGAGGTGAATTTAAACCAAAAGACGAAAGGTTAATATTGGCAGGATAAGATAGTGGACTACGTACATGTTGGTTTACTTCAGGGAGAGACAGACAAATGTAGGTTTTGTAAAACAGAATTGGAAACAGTCACACAGCTTGTTGCTGGTTGTGCTATACTAATGGCAGAAGGACTGTACACTGAAAGGCATAATAATGTGGCAAGACAGTTGCGTTGGGGATTGTGTAAACATTATGTTATTGAAGGGGCTGAAAAACACTGGAAACATGAGCCACAAAGCATTATAAAAAATGATGAAGTTTATATCACATGGGATCACCCATTACCAACAGTTCAAAAAATAGATGTGAGAAAACTAGATATAGCAGTCCATGAAAAGAAGACAAAAGTAGCATTGATCACTGAAATTGCTACAGTGTCTTATGTACAAAGAGACACAAAGTCATAAAATACCAGGATTTGCAGGCAGAAATGAGGGCAATGTGGAAGAAGGATACCCAGACAGTTCCAGTAGTAGTAGGAGCAATGAGTCTTATAAAAAATAATTTACAATTGTACTTAGATATGTTACTGATGCATGTAACTCCCTACAAATTGCAGGAATCATTACTGGGTACATTCTGGGTGCCTCAAAAGAGCACTTCTGGCTAACAACAAAGATTGAAACAATACTAATTTCATGAACTTTCATGAACTTTAATCCTACTTTGACTTAGGAATGGAGTTTATTCCCATCATGGTATTAGAAGCCAAAAAGACCTGGAAAAATAAAAAACTGAAAAGCCAAAACATATAAGAAACCTACTGACTGACAATTCAGCTCCAACTTTACTTCTCTCTTCCCATCAACCTTCCCTCAGGAAATACTATCAAGTATAACTCCCTCTACTATCATTAGAGAAGAGGTCCTTAATGCTCCCTCTAAGGCCAAGAACACTGCATCAATGGGCCCAGGCAATATCCCAGGATGCATTCTAAACAGCATGAATCATGATCTATCAGGCTGTCTGGAATTGCTATTTAAATGCAACCTAAAAGGAAAGACCCAGAGTTATGATGAACTGGCAGTTAATAATGTCACAAAAGGAGATGCTGCCAACCCAGCTATCTGGAATTTTGGAAATAACTACATATCATTTGTGAATATTAATATGATTTATATACTTGTGTTACAAATGTTTTATGTCATATGATATGGTTTGTATATACATGTGCTGAGGAGATATTTTGAAAAGTACTGAGCTTAAAGATGTAACCAGTGTACCCTACTGGATTAGAACAGAAATGTACCTGCACTATTGTGACTGTTTAGATTTATATATTTTAACAATGGAAACTGAAACACAAGAGGTTGACTTCAGGAAAATAGCTTAAATTAAATTACTTTATGACCATGCAATAAAAGGATGTTATCTTTCAGTTTCAGTTCAGTAACAGACACAATGTCTAGAACTAGAAGTTTTTTGTATTGCCTTGGAAGTGTTTATTATGTTATGACTTCCAGGATCGGTCTTAGATCTAAGAAAAGCCCTTGTTTATGCATTTTACAGGTAGATGCTAAATACTACCAGCTCCATCAGTGGGGGTTTTACCTGGGATAGAGTCAGATTACAAGAAATTATGTCATTCTGCAAGTTATCCCAGCAGTAATATTTGGGATATTAATTTATTCTCTATTTTTCTTTGACCTGACAACATGAGCTGGAAGACCCACTCACCACATCTGCCTTGCTTCCGCTGTAAGTAAGTTAACTCAAATATAGTAATTCTCTAGATATAGTCAGGAATATAGCAAAGCTTAATTTAGATGTTTTTCTTTATTTATTTGAGACTGTCTTACAATGTTGTTTTAAATATTTCCTGGGATTTTGAACTCTGATTTTACTGTGATTATATGCTGAGTATTTTCTTGTTCTTTTATTATTAATTATTAAATACATGTAAACCTTTCATTGTAGCTGATATTTGTGAGACATAAATTTAAGTTCTAAGAGTACTTGCATATTTATTTGGTGACACTGTGAGCCACTCCTAATAGCCTTGATCTTGGTCAAACTAACATTTGTATTGATAGTAACATTACACAGTAAGATTGGGCACCCTTTGTTAAGGGCCATAAAGTAACTGATAAAGAATTGGCTGGTGGCAGCAATGACTACCTTATAGTCTGGGCAGAAAGGGGCATAGCTAGTAAACCTGTGCCAGCCTTTCCCAGGTGTGTGTGTGTGTGTGTGTGTGTGTGTGTGTGTGTATGTGTGTGAGTGAGTGCATAAAACAAATTTCCAAGAGTGTGTGTGCCAGCTACTTTGGCAGGGGCACGAAGCACTGGTCAGACAGAGACGGTGCTGGAGGTCTTGGCTTGGCCACTCAGCTGAGAGCTCGACTCTATAGCTTCACCAATAGGGACTCTTACTGACCTGGAGAAAGAGGGAGAAACCAGCCTCGGACTGACCGTGGTGTCTGTGTGCTCTTAAGGGAAATTGCACTTGATGCAGAGAACTGCATCTGGAAATACTGTTTGTGTGTGTACCTATCATCTTCCCAATGTACGTCTCCCACTTGTGCTAGTGGTGAGGATTGAGGATCCTTGATTACTGGGCCAGAGGTAGGACATCACAAATGATACCACATATACTGAGCCTGTGGACATAGCTAACCTGCTGACCGACAGGTTCTGTGAAAACTTCACTCCTCTGTCCCCACCACATGTACTCCATGACATTCCTACCACCTGTCCCCTACCTTGTATCTCTAAATAGCATGTCATAAACACCCTCTCTAAGGTCAAAGACACAGCATCTATGGGACCTGATAACATCCCAGGCTGCATCCCACATGTGCTCCAACAAGAATTAGCAACACCATTGGGTACTCTTCTCAATCATAGTCTAAACACCAGCTGAATGGAAAGTGGCCACTTTTCTTCCCTTGGACAAATGTGGTGCTTCCACTGACCCCAGGAACTATAGACTTATTAACCTGACTAACCTTATCTGCAAGGCCATGGAGTGAATCATCATGGACCTTATCAGCAAAGATATAGGTAATCTCCAAACACTTGACCCTAGTCAGTTTGGATTTGTCAAAGGGAGATCATGCCTGTTAAATGCATACAACCTACCTGGACTTAGCCAAAGCATTTGACACTATCCCCCACTCAGACATAATTGACAAACTCACCCTGCTAGGTATCAACCTTTATATCATTTGACAGGTCACTAACTGGCTCACTTATAGAACACATGTAGTCAAAACAGGGAAATCCACCTCCAACAGCAGACCTGTAATGAGTGGTGTTCCACAGGGATCAGTCCAGGGAGCTCTACTGTTTGGAATCTATTTCTCTGAAGTAAAAGCAAAACTAGGGGTCTGTGGCTGACAAAGTTTGCCGATGACTGCAAACTGGGAGCGGTCATAGAATCTCCAAATGATGTCAACATTCTACAAGAGGGTCTTACACAAACAAATGATTGTTACCAAAGTCATGGCCTTAAACTCAATGCAAAAAATTGTATTATCTTCCCTTGCAGTAAGAGCAGTGTTCCTGCTAACTACCACATCAATGCAACACCTCAAGTACACACTCAGTGGTAAGAGACCTGGGCACACAGGTTGACAGCAACCTTATCTTTGACCACCATGTCTCCACAGTGGTAAGAATGGCATTTTATATTGCTCATCTCATAAGTAAGGTCATTGCCTCTAGAAAAAAAACAAAACAAATTATAAACACCCTGTACTCTTCCCTCATCAAGCCAATAACTGAGCACAATACCCCTTTCGGCATGTACCTTTTCAAGCACCTGCAGCAATTGGAGAGACCACAAAAGTTACTCACAAGGAAAATTCAAGGTCTTTAGCATCTGTCTTATGTGGATCATCTGAAACTACTGTCACTTTATTCTGTTTCATAAAGACTACTCAGAGGTGACCTCTGCCTTGCATACAAGGCAATCTCTGACCCTGCCTTATTGGAAATGCTACATATCTGTAAGTCAAATGGTACACAGATTACTCACTCTAAAGACCTTAACCTGGTATGTGACATTAACAGAACCTGCTGGAGGGACAGATTTGTCTTCCAGAGGTAACCACACCTTTGGAACAGATTCCCACTTCATGTCAAACAGAGCACCTCATTGGCCCTCTTCAAACGCAATCTGGATGATTAGATGGGCAACCATAAATTCACCCCAGGGTTTCCACATGTCCCTCTTGGATAGGGGCAATAGGTGCTGATTGTGCAAATAAGGATAGAACTTGGCTAGGCTTGTAAGGGCCTTAGGGCCATTAGCCTAATAACTTCCTATGATCCTATGATATTATGTAGTCTCTAAACAGGCCTCATGAATACTGAACAGCAACAAGCATCCCTCTGCACAAAGGTGGGTCATCTACAGACCCTGGAAACTATAGACCCATGTCTCACTAGTCTCATATATGCAAAACCAAGGAAAGAATTATCATGGAAATAATCAATAATGACATAGGTAACTCAATTTGGTGTCATCAAGGGCAGGTCATGCTTACTCAACCTGGTGGGCTTCTTTGAGAAGGTCACCAAAGCAATGGATGAGGGCAAAATGGTTCACACTGCCTACTTTTATTCTCCAGCATTCCACAAGAGGAGGGTCTTCAAATGTTTAATGAAGCATTGTTTAGCTTTGATTTTTAGACAAACAAAAGATTAGGTTAATAATGGAATGCATGGAGGTAGTACTTGAAAACAACTGCATTTGGTTTGAAAAAAGGACATTCAAGCAAACAAAAGGTATAGCGATGGGGGCAGCATGTGCACCCATATTTGCAGATCTAGCAATGTTAGCATGGAAGAAGCAAAGTATTTTGGTTCCCGGTGTAAATACTACATTTTACTTTACCTTAGGTTTTGGATGACATCTTCATTTTGCGAGGTGGAAACCCAAAACAGATTTATCAATTTATTCAAAGTATTAACCAATCTACCCATTTTTTGAGGGTCACATGCCAAATTGACAGACATAAAATTAATTATTTGGACATTACCCTAACTAAGAAGGAAGGGGGTTTTCATCCACTATTTATTGAAAACCCACCTTCTACACTGCTTACTTACATTTTGAGAGTGCTCTCCCCCTCTCCCAGAAAAAAAGCCCTGTAAAGGACCAATTTATAAGACTTTCTAAAATGGTATCAGAAAATGAGGTATTTGGTAGTGAGAGGGAAGTTCTGGAAAAATATGTTTTTGGAGAGAAGATACCCTCAGTCCTTAGTAAGAACTCTATGTGAGAAGGTTTCAAATAATAGCATGGATGAATACCCCCATTACTGGGGGTTGGTCTAAAAGATAAATACAAAAGAACACATACAGGAGTATTCCAACATGATAAGGGTGGTAGGAAGCATGGGAGGACACCCACTAGAGAAGATGCCAATAGTAGTAACAACAATAGGTTACAGTGCACTGGAGAAGAAAGTAACTTCAACAGGGCATTCATACTGGAATATAGCTTTTGGTCCCACACGACTAAAAGTATTATATATAAATACTGGGACATTCTGACTAGCGATGAGCAACTTAGTGGTGCTGTGGGACCTAGGCCTTTATTCACATGTAAAAGAGCTCATAATATAAAAAATCTTAAAGAATTTAACAATACTAAAGAAGAGATGAAAAATAAAGGGAGAAGGAAGTGAAGTGTGGAGCTTATGCTCAATATAAATATATTTTTGAAACACCAATTTTTCACCTTCAGAACCAGACTATAACAGGTATATATGCTCAGGGTGGTAATTATCAGACCAGAGAAGTAGTGTATCTTGCCATCTGTGCCATCTGTACATCTTTTTATCTACGGAAAAATGAAAGGCAACTTAAAAAAGAATTTACGAGCGCAATTATGAGATTTCCACACATAATGGCAACAATGCTCTGTATAAGCATTCAACATCATGTAGTGGCTTTAAAATTTTTTTATTTACTATAGTGGAAGTGGTTACCCCAGATTCGAGAGGGGTGCCTGGAAGGTATATCTTGAGGTTAAGGAGTTATATTGACAAATTAAATTAAATGCCACCCACCCTCCAGGTATTAATGACAATATATCCCTTATACAGCACTAAAACAAAAGGCGAACAGATATTAAGCCTTACTAATAACCATCAAAAACCTACCTGGAATTGTTTCCAAGTACATTGATTAGTAACTAGTTAACAAATCGTTTGACAAACCAAGGAAAGAAAGAAAAACAAAAAAGAAAACTCCAAAATGGGTGTGTTCTGGACCAGCAGGTAACAGTTCCAAGTGCAGTAGCAAATACAACGACATAATGAAGTAAAATGCCAAGAATGACAAAATATCCACTTTAATTTAAGCTCTAAAATACAGGCTTTTTGTCTGCTGACAAGCCGACTTCTTCAGAAATAACGTAAAAACATTTTAAAATCAACCACATGGTTTAAATACAACATTATGAAAGTCACCTGATTCACCCCGTTCACTCAAAACGTTCAAAAACCACTAAATCCCACATTCATATACTTACATGTGAATGCTCGTAGTTATAAGAAAATCTGCATCTACTATACCAAGTACACGAACCCTAAAATAACCCGTGTATCCTAATATATCAAAACAGGTAAACAAAACAATTCTATGTGGTGAAAACACCGCAAGAATAAAAAACCTGTTAGTTAACCTGTGTAAAGCATAAAAAATACTATGTGGAACCAACTGGTGACATCCATCCTGACCGGTAATCCACTATAAATCACAGCAGGAGTAATCATTAACAACACATCTATCCTGACCGCTATAATATTTATAACATCTTGTTAGCATAGTAAATATTCACAATTGAATAAACAGATAATGAATTTAGAATGCTACACAAAGTAATACAACTTAACCAGGTCTGTGTTATGGTCAGATTCACAACTAGTACATTAATGAATAAGGCATGTCAATCTGACTACACAACAAATATAAGTAAAAAAATATATAAGTAAAAAAAAATAATGATAAATAAAGAAATAATAGAATAAATAACACTTTATGCCTGAATGACATTTTACTGACACTGAGCCACTCGTAAATTAAAATGATGGTTTCCTCCCTTTATTTAAAGCCACAGTACTCCGACTAAAAATTAAATAGGTAACCAATTTCAAAAATTTCATACACTTAGCTGATAGTACTGACCATAATAAAATAAAAATTAAATAAATAAAAAGGGGGGGGCTGAACATCCTTTAATCTGGTTCAGCCCACTCCGTCAAGGCGGAGAAGACCATATTCAACCCGGCCTGTTAACAGTCACCAGGTACTGGGTAATAAACAAAAGGTATTAAACTAACAAATATTGATCATTTGAGTTTTTCATTCAAACTTTCAGTTTTGACTTTTGGTCTCATTTTTATGTAAATATTGAAATGTTAGTACTACTGCAATACTTTACCAGATATTAAAGTACCACTTGTCACATATGGAAGGATTTTTAAAAAAATTAAACGTTTTTAAATGGTTTTATGTGTTTTACATGTTTTATAAGTTTTTATATGGTTTAAATGTTTCTTAACAAGTGTGTTTGAAGTATTTAACATTGGTTATATAATTTATGGTGATTATTTAAGTCAGTTTATATTTGAGTATATTGGAATATGCCTTTAAGAGCAGTACCTATACCATTAACTTATTAGCTCACTGATTTGTTAGCAATTTAGGGTTAAATATAAAAAAAGCACAATTTCTGTATGTCACTTTTTTCTGATGAAGTCTTTGTCCATGATGAAAAGCTAATTTTATGTGGTATTCAGCTTAAAATAAACTTATTTTGTTTCTATTGGACTGGTTCAGTTTGTTCCTGGTGTTGTATTTTACTTTACTGGATTTATTGTGGTTTTAAAGCAAAGTTGAAACACATTGTCCCTGACATTGCCTTATGTTTTTGATCTGTTCCCCATACATTTTATGTTTTTTTTTTTATTTCAAGTCATTGAGAATTGCAGTCACTGAATGATTACACACATTGGACTTTTCAGATGTCATACCCTTCAGAAAATTCATGCTAATGCAAAAACTGCCATTTTATCAGTGCTCTGAGTATACAAGGCAATAATTAAATCTTATATCTGAATTTGGACCTTAGTCCCACATTCATTTTTTATTTTCTCCCTGATTCTTATGCTAAGAGGTCAAGAGACATTATTTGTTTTTACTGTCAGATGAGGTGTACATGACTAAATGATTATAACTGCTGGCTGAGTGTTGTGGCTGTTTGTGAACAAAAGTAACTTACCCTTTAGTTTGCTCAGTTAGCCACCTGGCTTTACATTTGTGTGGATTAAGTTAAAATACATGCAGCTACTATTTATATGAAACAAAGATGAAATTATACAGCTTTTAACTGTTCCTGGTTTTATAGAATGCCCATGATTGTGCATAATACTTTTTGCATGTTGTTCATAAAATATTTGATTTCCACCATATCACTGAGGACAGCAGTCACTACATTCTGACAAGACATTTAAATGTCAGGCTTCATATCCTTCAGAAAAATGCATGCTACTGCATAACTGTTATTCTAGCAATATTTTAAATATGTAAAATAAATCTGTCTTTGATTCTGTAGCTGTGTCATTCATAATATTTTAAATGTTGTCCTTAATTCTTATGCTAAAAGGTTGGGATGCATTTATATCACAATCAGATAAGGTGTACAGAATAAAGCAGCTGTAACTGGTGGGTCAGAGTGGGTGGGGGGGGGCTGTCTGAGAATGAAAGTAAATTACCCTCTTGTTTGCTTTGTTTAAACAGCCTCTCTTTCCAGGACTAGCGTGCATTTGTGTGAAATAAGTTGAAATACTTGGATTACTATGTGTTTATGTGAAACAAATGTAAAATACTGTGCCCATAATTAGCTTTTTAGTTTTACTACAACCAGACATCTCAGGTCTACAGTGTCAACAATGAGGCTATAATTGCTCAATACAAATGCTTTCTGTGGATAAGAATGGCTGATTTTGGGTGTCATGATTAGGTTAAACAGTCTGGCTTTGTAGAGCTAGTGCGCATTTATTTAAAGCAAATTGCATTATGTTATTGTGACCATTTTTATCACAATCAGACATTTGATGTGTACACAGTCACGCGGTTCTAACTGATGGATACAGAACTTTTTGGATTATAATGACAACAATTTGAATAGCCTTAAATCAGGAAAGTGAATCCAAAGAACATTAGCATTTTTGTGTTTTCCAAAAACAACATAAAATGTGTGTGAGGGAGCCCATGGTTTATAAACTGCCTAGGTCCAGAGGTACACTTAATCTACCATTGTATACCATACAAAGCGTTGTCACATGTAAGTCCTGTCAATTCCTTCTCTGTTTCTCATTTCCTCCATTTTCTTCCTAGCTTATCTGTATTACATTTCCCTCTAAGATAATGCAAGCTAATAATATTCTATCTCTATCTCCCAAATTAAAATTTTCTCCTGCCTCCATCTTTTGAACTATTAGCTCACCACCAACTATTATTCTTTTAAGCCATTGCTAGTTAAGTCTGCACTGACTTAATATAAACCGATGCACCTGTTAACTTAAGTTGCTCAAGGACAGTGCATATTCTACGAATTCAGTGCTGAACTATTGTGGAATAATGCATGCCAATTCCTGAGTAGAATTATGATATTAACATGAAGTGAATATTTTGATTTGTGGTGCTAATTTCAGTTATTGGAATATGTAATGCAGTGGTCCTTTGAGAGTACCAGAGTCAGCTATCTGTCCCTGCAAGGGATATTATTGCTCTGTGGCCAGTTATGGACTAATAATGCCATAGCACAGCCATCTTCCAGTATCATTACCATGGCCTAAACACAGTACAATACATAATAATGTGTTGGCACCACTACTTGTGTTTCCATGTGTGGAAGTATACTGCTTAATGCTACTGCTGGTATTGAAGATGACCCCTCTGACTCTGTTAGCCACCATGATCAGACATCTGGAACTACACATACAGAAACATGGCACAGAAGCAAGGCACAATTGATATTTGTGTTAGCCATCCTGTCCCAGGTGGTACACTGAAGTCTCTCTTTGTCACTGGTTGGCTTTGTGCACTGGTTTTATGTTTCACACATGAAATCTTTGCACACAGTTGATGTACAACTACACTACAAATCAAGGTGCAACCTAGCAAAACCATCTTCAAAAAACAGCTTATTTCCCACCTAATCAACTCCTGGACATGCAACTACTTAGCACCTGGCTGACATATTCTAACTCCTTTCCCCTACCCACTATCCAACTTCCTCTTTAAAACTCCCACAGATGCACTATATATTACCACACGTTACTTTTAACTGCCTAGCACCTGGCTGACATATTCTAACTCCTTTCCCCTACCCACTATCCAACCTCCTCTTTAAAACTCCCACAGATGCACTATATATTATCACACGCTACTTATCAACTCACTGCCACCTACTCCCCAGTGCCCCATCTATACCCAGTAACTCTCCCCTAGACCAAGCTGAAAAGCTTTCCCTTAAAATGTCACTGCACATCATATGAACTTGTCTATATTCTCCTCCTTTTTTACTTTTTCCTTTCTTGTCTTATCTTCAGCACTTCAAGATTATCTCTACTAAACATACTGTATGAACAACAATCGAATGTTACTACCTGCTATACTTTTAATTGCACATCTAAATAACTATGCTTATGTAAATGTCTTATGCAATCATATGTTATTATCTGCTATGTTTTTATAACTGAATGTGTAAATATCTTATGTATAGTATGCTAGCAATTGTTCTGGAGCTTTTCTCCCCAGGCCTCCACTGAAAACGGATAGCTCTATACAGTTGGTCCTCCCTGGTAAACAAATGTAAAATAAATAAATACAACATGCATAACCTATGGGGTGACTAGCACAGCCTATGGTTCTAGTTGACTGATATCTCCTGTGCTACATACACCACTTTACTTTCAGCAATGCAGTATGATAATTATTATTGTGTGAAAACATAATATGTGGTGGTGCAGCGGTAGTGATGTTGCCTCACAGCAAGAGGTTCTCCCATTCGATTCTCGGCTGGAGTGCGGGGAGTGCCTTCTGTGTGGAGTCTGCATGTCCTCCCCACGGTTTGGTGGGCGTTCGAAAGACATGCATAAATGGGCGTGCCTTTGCTGAAGGTTGAACGTCGAGCTGGCACCTCGGCGTTTGTAAAAATCTACTGCCAATCATTAGCGGACCGGAGTTCCGCTGTGGCGACCTCTAACCGGGAAAAGCCGAAAGACGACAACATTGTGTGCAAACATATACCCAAAGGGTTGCCTTAAGGATTGCCATCTTTTCAAATACCCATAATGAGACTTTTTTCACAAACAGTTTGAGATTGTGCAGGGTAGATCACACTCTCAACCTCTCAACCAACACAAAAGATTTGTTTTCATTTTATTACACAAGTAAGGAGACACTGTTGTAGTTTTGTTGTTTCTATTATTTTATATCATATTAATATTCCTGAAATACTGTATTAGAGTTTTCTTTAATATTTATAGAAAATATATAATTTTGTTAAATATCAAGAGATCTGGAATTTTTTGTGATTTCCCAAGGCTATAGCTGCTCAAATCAGAACTATCCTACAAAAAGTAGTCAGATAATAATCTTGGTTCCCATTGCTTGAACCTGTGTGTACTCTAACCATTGTGCTGTATGTTCTATCGAAGGGTCCTCAGCTTCTCTCTCCTATAATTTTCCATCACATGCGTCATGATCAGTGATGTCACAGGTGGTCTCAGTTTTGCAGCTGGATGACACTGTTGCTGCCTCCTGTGAACTACCATGTTTGCAGAACACTATCCAATAGGATGATCCTGCTGACTCAACATGCAGTATACTATTGGGTTCACCTCAGATCTCCAGGCGTATGAAATGTGTCTTAAGCCAATCAAAGATAAGATCCACCTGATCCACCTCAGCTCTTATTTGGGAGACTGCCTTATTATATTTTCGTTTATATATATATATATATATATATATATATATATATATGGGTCTACTTTAAAAGCCCAAAATGCTACTTTGCCGACACAAAAATCACCGACGCCAGATAACCGACAACGCACAAAACCGACAACGCAAAACACCGAACACCATAACACCGACACACTGAACGTAAACAACACACCACACTACATAACATACCCACTAGCCCTAACCCAAACCCTAACCCTAAGGTCCGACACTATTGCACACTCACCTTACCTGCACCCTAACCCTAACTAACTTAACCCACCCCTAACCCCAAGGTCCGACACTATCGCACACTTCACCTACCTGCACCCTAACCCTAACTCACTTAACCCACCCCTAGCCCAAGGTCCGACACTATCGCACACTTCACCTACCTGCACCCTAACCCTAACTCACGTAACCCGTTCCCAAACTACAGTCCCTCACTATCACACACTTACCTTACACGAACCCTAACTCCGACACTTACACACACTCACCTTTCCCACAGCCTAACCCGAAATCCCACAATATCGCACACTTACCTCACCGCTCCTAACGCCGTCACTGTCGCACACTTACCGAGTCGCGATCGCACATTACCCTTGTCGGTCTTTCCGCTGTCGGCAAATCACCCTGTCGGTAAACTTACCTGTCGGTCGTTTGGTCTTCGTTTTCCGCGTGTCGGGGAATCGTCGGTTCGGTCTTTAGAAGTAGACCCATCTATATATATATATATATATATATACGGATTCCTATTACAAGAATGAACGTTCACTACTTTGAACTTGTAATAGGAAGCCTCACTTCTGCAAAAGTTCACTTTAACGAAAGTGAACTTTTGTGTAAGTGCACTTCACCGAAAACACAGCAGCACAGTGAAGGACATAAAAAACAAGCCATGTCCTCCACTATGGTGCGATAGTCACGGACCTTAGGGTTAGGGCATGGGTTAGGGTAAGGGGATAGTTAGTAAAGCTACCCCCTTACCCTAACCCATGCCCTAACCCTATGGTTTGTGACTTTCTCACCATAGTGGAGGACATTGCTATGTCCTTCACTGCGCTGCAGTCATCATGGAACTTAGGGTTAGGGCACGGGTCATGGTAAGGGGATAGCCCTACAGGCTATCCCCTTACTATGACCTGTGCCCTAACCCTAAGGTCCATGACTACTGCACGGAAGTTCAGTACAACAGCCATTCGTTGTACTGAACTTCGCGTAAGTGCACTTTCGCTGCAGTGAGCATTCCATGCACTATTTTGAATTAGTGAAAATTCAATCTAGTGTATGGAACCCATATATATATATATATATATATATATATATATATATCTATATCTATATCTATATATATATATATATATATATATATATATATATGTGTGTGTGTGTGTGTGTGTGTGTGTGCCTGAGTGCACGCAGTATGTGTATGTTTAAGTATGTATATGTCACCAGTGATGGTTGCAGGGTTAGCCAGCATCATCTTTGTGTGAAACAGTCAGCTATAGTAAATAGTGACATATGCATTGCTATCTACCTCATATCTCTCAATCTGCAGACATTAAAAATAGGTACAAAGTTTTTGAAAAGTAGGTACATCAGGCCAAAAATCTGGACCCCTAATTAGCATTCAAATTAAATATCAAATAATGCATAACTCTTCCTACTTCAAGTAGGATTATGGGATTCTACTCAGAAACACACATTTAAAAAACTGAGAGTGATTAAAAATAAAAGCATATTATGAACAACAGTGTAAGATCTGATGTTAATAAAAAATAATCCAACCATTTGCTTCCCAAAGTCCTTTATTTTTGCTTCTAAGAAGGGAGATTGTCCTTCTTTTAATTATTGCCAACAATATATTTTGTTTAAATACTTTATTAAGAACTTGAGGTGGGATCTTAAGAGGAAAGGAGCAAATTATAATATAAATAAATGTAATTTGTGCAAACAATATATGCAGAATAATGTTCAGGAGTGAATTTTATGGGAAGACAGGAAATGAGCAATTTATGTAATGTTATAGTGAATGACGATTGTTAAAAAGAAAGAAAACATAAACGTAATATATAATGCATGTAAATTAAAAATGTTAACCTGGTTTGCTTTCTTTTCTATTAACGTAAGATAGCTTATGTTGGTCAGAAAGTTTAGTTTGCTGTGTACTAAAGAGCTTTAAAACCATATGTGATGGGTGGTGAGACTCATACCTCTCAACTGTACAGATTTTCGCAGATGTCCAGATTTTTTGCTCATATTTTTGGTCTGTTCCTCATAAAATCTATGATTTTCCGGCAAATCACTGGGATGATCTGAGGAGTGAAGTCACTAAATAATGACATATATTTGAGTTTCAGACTTCAAATCCTTCAGAAAATGTATGTTAAACAAATCCTATTACTCTAGCAACTTTCTAAACTTATGAAGAGTTGTTGTGTCTTTCAGCTTTTCCTGGTTAGGGGTCGCCACAGCGGAACTCCGGTCCGCTAATGATTGTCAGTTGATTTTTACGTGCTGAGTTGCCAGCCCTAACGCACAACCTTCAACGAAGGTACACCCATTCACGCACGTCTCCACACAGAAAACGCTCTAGCTGAGAGTCGAACTGGTCAGCGTCTTACTGTGAGGTGACAAATATTTAAAATATGTCCCTATTTTTGAGCGTTTACCCCCCAATTTTATTGGTCTTTGTCCAGATGTCTTGAACTGAGAGGTTAAGAGGTATGGTGAGACTGAGAAAATCATGTGAAGGGATACATCAAACTTGAAATAGGTTTATACCTCCAAAAATAGGTACATCATGCAAAGGGGTAAATTGACCCTGAAAATAGCTCTGCATCTCCAAAATAGGTACAGTTCATAGGTTCATAGGTAGGTACTGGGCTATCTGCCTGAAGGCATTTATAAGCCAAGCCAGAGTGTGTTGGCTTTCGCCACCCCTTGATTAATTAACTGATCCTCTGTCAAGCACAGCCAATGAATTGATCCCAGTGGTGTATTTTCTGTTATCCATCCACTCGTCAAGGTTTCTCTTGAAGAGTGTTAGTGAGGGACTCTGCCTGATGTAATCTGGAATTTTGTTCCAAAGCATGGGGAGTCTCTGTGACAGGAATCTATCCCTCCAGCATGTTCTATTTATTGTTGTGGTGAGGTTTAGCTCACTAGAGCATGTGGCTCGCAGTGACTTGGATTTCTTTAGGTGGAGCATGTCCATCAATTCTGAGTTGGACATGGCTTTGTAAGTCAGGCAGAGATCACCTCTGAGTAAGCGATATGCCACTGAGTACAGCCGGAGTTTTTTCAGTCGGGCTGCATAGGACATATGTTTGAGGCCAGTAATCCTCTTGGTGAGGTACTTTTGTGGTCTTTCCAGCTGTTGGAAGTGTCTTGTGAGGTACATCCCAAATGGGGCATTGTACTCTATGATGGGTCTAATGAGTGACAAGTACATGGGGCACTATAACCTCTTTATTTCTTGATGCGAACCCTTTAGTAATTGGATGGGCCACATAGAAGGATTTCCTAACTACTTTGGCAATCTGTTTGTCAAAGGAGAGATTACTATCTGCTTGGTTCCCCAGATCTCTTAATACCTTTTTCAAATAAATCCACCAAGTTGACTAACAATGACCTACCCCAGATGAATCTAAACTGAGGTAGGTCTAGACTTTAGAGGTCCCCTGTGTCCTGACTGATTAGTTTCATGATGTCTTTCTATGGCTTTGCATATTAAGCTGATCAGACTTATGGATCTGTAATTCCCTTTGTCTGTGGAAGGTCTTCCCTTATGCAGAGGAATAACTGCAGCTGTTCTTCATTAGCTTGGTACAAAACCGGTACAGAGACTAAGATTGAAAAGTGTTGTTAGGGGTGTGGCTAAATCATGCTTCATGCTATTTAAGATACATCCAGAGATATTGTCAGGGCCTAATGATGAAGTATTTTTAGCTTTTGATAACAATTCTGGTACTCTGCCTTGTGTGATAGCTGGAGGCAAGCCAGTTTCAGGTATACCCTGAGGGACAGATGGAGGGGGGGCAGGGGTAATATTAGAGCTAAATTTATTGGCTAGTGGATCAACTGTTTATTCAAGCTTCAATTTAGGTAACATTTTTTATAATCAGCTCAATGCATTGCTGCATTGTGCTTTTGAGATTATGACTATAACTAAAAAATGCCATATGATTGCAGTTGTTTGGACTGCATTTGTGTTGCAGCTCGTCCACAAAAAACAATAATCTCTTTGCTATAAATATAACATAAGTTTTCAAGTCTAAATATTTCAGTTAATGTTGTTATAACTGGCAACAAGAAAGCAGACTTAACTAAGGGGTAGATCTTTTATTAAGAAATGAATGGCCAGGACTGAAATAACTACAGTAGCTGAAAAGAGTCAATGCCTACTAAGGGTTTGCTAACAGATGGAAATATAGTACAACTGAGACAGTGGTTCTGGCAGTGAGCAGGCGCCCTTCCAGGTTTATTTATGTTTTTTGGAGCTCAGTTAAGCATATTTGCTTACCCTGAGCAGCTATGATCCTGTGTGTGTGTGTGTGTGTGTGTGTGTGTGTGTGTGTGTGTGTGTCTCTCTCTCTGTCTCTCTGTGGGCGTGTGGGGGATGGGGATGGCGCTCTTCTGACATGAAGTTTTTCTGAAACCCTGGACAGTGTAGAAGTTTTGTGCCTTCAAAGAGCTGAAGAGCGAATCATTAGCAAGCTGTATTATTCAGTTCATTCTTTGTTAAGTAAAGTAAGCCCAAACAGAAAAATTAAAAAGGGACATACCTGAGCCAAGTGTGTTTCTGAGTATCAGAAGAAACTCAGTTTCATCAACTAACTGCTAGGTAAATGTTATCAATGTAATTATAGAGAAAAATTAACAGAACAGTGAACAGCTATAAATGCCTTGAGCACACTTTTGTCAGAGTTTGGTATAGGAAGGAAAACAGCTATGTGTATGACAGATAGGAGATATTTTTTCTAGATCACCAAGGGTTGTCAATATGGGTCAAAGTTCACTGAAAGGAATAGTAGCAGTATGCTTAAATGCTTAATTTTTCAAAGGAAGACAAGCTGCTAATGGGTAAGAAATCCACGCATATCAAAATATAATGGCTTTAACAAGCCTGAATTACATTAACACATTGTGTCCTTTTCCTTTGTAGTGCAGAAGCACTAGTTGCAAGGTCAGTGGCAAAGACAGTTGTAGCAGCTTACATAGAGGCACCCAAAGATGTCAGTCTGTATATTGTCTGCACATAAAAATATTTTTGCAGGCTGCAAAACATCATAGCAGAAGAAAAATAGTTTAATACAGAATGATGCAGAATGTCAGGGAAACCACTTACTTTCAATACTGTGTGGAAGGGGTAATCATGCAAGCCTAGTGGTACCCAAAGGTATCAGTCTGTATATTGTCCACGACTCCACACAATAAAATATTTTTGCAAGCTGCAAATTCTCCTTTAAGAAGAAAAATAGTTTTATGCAGAACAAAGCCAAATGGCAGGGAAACCAATGTCTTTTGATACTGTGTTGAAAGGAAGGGGCAATCTTGCAAGCCTAGTGCCACCAAGAGTTGTCAGTCTGTTTATTGTCTACACAGAAAAAGATTTTTGCAGGTGGTAGGCTGAAAATCTTCCTAGTGGAAGAAAGATAGTTTTATTAAAAATGATCTAGAATGACAAGGAAACCAATGTCTTTTGATATTGTGTGGAAGGGGCAATCTTGCAAGCCCAGAGCAGCTATGATCCTTAGCTATGTGCTAAGTTGGTCAATGTGGCACTGGTGTTCTGCATGTTATGTGGCTAGGCAAAGCTTGCTGCACCTGTGCATAGTAAGAGCATACTTACTGATAGGATTTAGGTGAGCTGGTTATATTAGGAAAAGTTACGAAAATGTCTGCATCTATGGAGAGCATGTTTCAACCTCACTGCACTAGGCACAACTCTATGCTCTATAAAATAACCAGGGGAAATGAAAGAACTAAAGAAAGGATCTAAAGCTCTCATCAATAGTAATTATCTTGCCTAGAACTGCGGCAATTACCTTGTTGCTAGAATAATCACTACAAGTTCTAGATGACAACAGAAACTAATCAAAACTGATTGAAATATCTAGACAACTTTAAGTGCAGTAGAATGAATGTGAGGTGTCTTAGGAAAATAATTTATGAACATGTTTACAGCATATGTAAAAAGGACCCTAAAGTACATTAAACAGGCATGTACAGATCTGCTCAAATTTAAAAAAAATGTTATTCTCAGTTTTGAAAAATGTTAACATCAACCATACCTCTCAACTGTCCAGATTTTTGCAGATTGTCCAGATTTTTGGCTCATATTTTTGGCCTTTTTCTCATAAAATTTGTGGTTTTTCTGGCAAATCACTTGGATGATCTGAAGACTGATGTCAGTACATAATGACATACATTTGAGTTTCAGTTTTCCTTCAGAAAATGTATGTTAAAACAAACACTGTTACTCTAGCAACTTTCTAAGTTAATAAGAGCAATATTTAAAATATGGCCCTATTTTTGGGCCATAGTCCCGCCATTTTGTCATACTTTGTCCAGATTTCTTGCACTGAGAGGTTGAGAGGTATGACATCAACACAAGAGGTGGCAGATGGGAAACAGAAATATTCTTGCAATTAAGTTTTAACTGAGGTACTTCTCCTGGACTAAATCACTTAATTGTCATTACTTGTTTTTTTAACACCTTTAATGAATTATCATTTAAAACACAGGCAAACATACATTTATATAAAATAACATCAGCAAAACACATCGCCAGCATAAAGGATATTCAAAATGAGAAATACAGTGCAAGAAATCACACCAGTAATCCCTAATATGCTGAAGAGTTTTTATTAACAAAAAAGTTAGGTGCAACACAGGAACTTCATCAGAACTAATTCATTTGTATACACACATTTATTTAAATAAGTTAATAGCAATGACATAGACTGCTGCAAGCTACTAAAATCTACCCTGTTAACTTGGCCATTCCTTAATAATTTTATACATTTATATATATTTTATACATTTATATAAAATAAAACAAACCATATTAACACATTCCCTGTTGCAAACATTATACATCACATATATTCTTTTGTATAATTATCATCAATCCAGTGTTACATAAATGTTTTTTTTCAGCTTTATTGAATTATCACTTAAGCATGGGTAAACATATATTTATATAAAAGGAAACAAACCATGTTAACATATTTACAGTTGCAAACATTATACATCACCCCCGGGATTCATGAACCTTGCGCCAGGCGCCCGCATAGCGTCGGCGTTATAAAGCCAAATATGGCCACCGAGCGATTCAGGTATGAACCAATCCCACGTGCACTACCGGCGCGGACCTTCTCGCCCGGCGTAGGTATGCTAAACACACTGTGTGCGGTATTGCACCATGCAAATGAAGGCAAATATCGATCCACGAAGTGGCGCAGGCGTAAGCGTAAGACGCGGCAATGTAAGCCAAGAAAAACCGTGTACATTTACCCAAACATGACCAAGGAGTAATGGAAGGCTGTCAACGGCAGGTATCATACAGGTGCAATATGCCAATGGCGAAAGGCACCGAGAATGTCCAAAGAAAACATGCACAAAATGTAAATAATGACATAAATGTTATGTACGCAGAAACCACAGCAGAACCCCGGATATGTGCACAGAAGGTGCAAAACAATGAAATAATATGACAAATGTCCTAAAAGAGCAGTATAATACACATCAGCTGCACAGCCACCACACACCATAGTATGTATGGAAAGCCTCAACCCCAGCGCAAGGGTTGTCAAGGAGTGGCGGCAGTGTTCGCGCCGTAACCATGTATTTGCAGTCAATGCGATGCAAATGAGGCAGATAATAGTGAGTGCCCAAACCCCGGCCGGTGTAAGGATGGAGCAAATCGCGCAGCGGTAGTATACCGAGGAGTGGCCTACGGAATACATGTCAATCGCAGAGGGTGTGCCACTGTAGGAGGAAGCACATTGGAGGCCAGCAAACATGGGCTGTACAATGCACATCACAGCAGCAGGACCGGCGTGTGAGGAAATAGATGCGCTGAGAGTACATAATGCGCGCACAGATGCATGTGCACGAGGATG
Source organism: Protopterus annectens (assembly GCF_019279795.1). Taxonomy (NCBI): domain Eukaryota; kingdom Metazoa; phylum Chordata; order Ceratodontiformes; family Protopteridae; genus Protopterus; species Protopterus annectens. Next base: position 71,571,180 of record NC_056734.1, read on the forward strand.
ACTACGTTCCCCAACCCAGTCATGTGGCGGCCTCCCGTCAACAACCACGGATATAGGAAGGTAATGCGGAGAATATGAGGAAATGCGGAAGCAGTGTAATTGGAGCCGTAATGAGCAATCAACACCAATCAATCCAGGAAGGGCAAGCGGCGGCAGCTGACAACTCTGCATGCAGACTCCGCAAAGCGGGAAAGGGGAGGCATAGGAATGCAAAGATAGTAGGGGATGTAGTAGAAATGCAAAGAGCAAAGAACCGAAATAGCACAGCCAAGTACAGAGGTAGCATAACGGCAGACAAAATGCATCATATGCCATGTGCCTGCAGGATGCACTGCAGGCAATAGTAGGTGCAACGTGCAGAAACAGTAATGTAAGATGCAAAGCTAAGCCAATGCAGGCAACTGTAATGTAACACTAAAGGCAATACCGTTGCAGTTGCAACGGTAAAACACTGAAGATAATCCACAGATACGGCTGCACAGACACACCCAATGACATCACCGGGTATACAGCACAACAGTATAAAGTGTGAATGCACACAACACACAGCGCGATTTCCCAAACGCCGCACCGTAGGGTGTAAACACACGGGGAACTTTTAATATGTATATGTTGGGTGCCGCCGTGGCCGTGATGCATAGGTATGTGTCAGAGACAGGCGGAGTTGCGGAGGAGGGTGCCGACAACTACCGTAGGCCTCATAGGAGAAGGAGAGTGTTCAGACCAAGGGTGACCTACCAGGGGCTGCAAGACCTGGAGATAGTAGAGCGCTACAGGGTGGACAGGGACACGTTACAGCAAATAGTGGAGCTGTGCCGGCCACGCCTGAGAACAAGAGACAACAGAGGGGAGCCCATCCCAGTGGACACAAAGGTATGTGTGAGCTTGCGAATACTGGCTACAGGTACCTTTCAAAGGCCAACCGGGGATATAATGGGCATCTCACAGGCATCAGCATCCAGGGTACTACACCAGTTCCTGGATGCCATGTTACGACATGCCCATGAGTATATAAACTTCCCCAGATCTCAGGAGGAGTTGGCTAGCAATATGCGCCACTTCCACCGTGTGGCACAATACCCGGAGGTACTGGGTGCGATAGACTGTACGCACATAGAAATCAAGTCACCGCCCGGGGAGCAGGGTAGGCGCTACATAAACCGCAAGGGATACCCCTCCATCAATTGCCAGGTCGTGTGCAATGCGCAGGGCATTATCATGGATGTGTGTGCTGGCAGCCCTGGAAGCTACCACGACTCCCATATCTGGCATGCCTCACAGCTGTATCAGGTATTTGCCAGGGGACATCACACAAGGTCACCTTGTGGGGATGCTGGCTATGCACTGGAGCCGTGGATGATGACACCCATCAGAAATGCACACACACACATGCAAGAACGCCATAATGAGGCACACGCACAAACCAGAATAATCATAGGCGTGTGTTTGGGATGTTGAAATCACGGTTCCGGTGCTTGGATACATCCGGTGGAGCCTTGCAGTACTCTCCAGGCACATGTGCCCACATATTCATAGTATGTTGTATGCTACACAATATGATTCTGCGGAAACAGCTGCTGCAGGGACATAATGGTGTAGGGCCACCAAGCCCGCCACAACTGCCAAGGCAAGCACAGGCACAGGGCGTTCAGCGCCATGAACACACTGTGCCAGCCCCAGTAGGTAGACGGAGGCGTACCCAATATGCCTATGCCTTGGCAAAGAGGGAACGTATAGCACATACTCTGACAGCGTAGGCCCCATGGACTGACACCTCCCTACCTGCACACACAGTGAAATGGACGCCACACAAACATGTCTGCCCGTAATGTGTACCGTATGGGCGGACGTATGTGTGACTCCAACATAGGCACCACCCAAACACTGCACACCCAATAGCCAGCGGAGCATGGAACGCTAACACCTCAACCGCACGCCGGTCCTACAGCAGACAGCGTAGCCGTATGCTGCCACTTTCGGCGCAAGTTGACCACATATGTACTTATGTGCATACACAGATACGGAGATAGATATCATCACACACGTAGAAATATATGTACACATACACAGATATAAGGTACAACAGGTAAATATGGAATCCCAGGGATGCAAGTTTACAGAGAAGTAAGAGGCGAAATCTCCACATAGTAAACATAGTGAACGACAACCCGATCATCCGGGAGGGTGGGCAGAGCAGGGAACGCCAGCCATGGAAATGTCAACCTGCATCAATGCATATCCGCGGGTCGGGATGATCGCCAGGCCACGGTACAGTAACGGGATATGTGCGTGTCATATTCATAGGATATGGATGCGGAGGTACACACCGCCGCCGGCGATGCGGTCAACGTAGGTACTGTGTGAAACCGTCGGTGCGGCGGCAATCATACCTCTCAAGTTATGCGTCATTATGAGGAATTACCTCATTTGGGGTCTAAAACAGTTCATGTTCCTCGAAGTTCCTCAAAGTTCCACATTGAAATAGTCTGTCACACATTCATTGTTAGGAATTTATTGAAATGAAATCCTGGTAAATAGAAATTAATCATATTAATTCATTAAAGGTTCTTCTTTATAAGTAAATCAGCATATTTTAACCATCCTATGACCTTCTTAGCTGAAGTTGTTAGTAAGCCATTAGTATGTGTTCCACATTTTGCCCATTTGTCCCATATTATGAAGGTGTGTGTTCCTCATTTTGGAAATGGAAGGTTGAGAGCTATGGCGGCAATATGTGTATGTGTGAGGTGAGGTTGTCGTGTGTTCCGCTGTGTGTGTGTAATGTGTGTGCCACTGTAAAATGTGTATGTAGGTGACATGTCACAGGCGGAGAGGAATAACATGCGTAGGCATACAGTACAGGAAACATAGGCGTATGTACAGCAGTACCCACAAAGTAGTAGTGACAGCTCCTCAGTGGCTAGGCGTGTGGCGCCGTAAAAGCGATGCAAAGCGGAAATGTCCCAGAATGTACCACAGGACCATAGCCAACAGGAGATTCAAAGGGCGCATGTACAAACCATGACCGTATGTATGGCGGCCATATGGTAGACTCAACACGATACGTCGACAGCGTTACACAGCATCAGGCATGTACGGCGAAAATCGCATGTGCTATCCCGGCAGCGATCGTGGCCACCTACCGTCCGTAAATACCGCTGTGTGTTCCACGACTGTTAAGTAAGCAAGCGCCACACGAATAGGAGGCAACCGGTAGCATACAGGCCGTCCCAAGTACAGGACCACAATCACCGTAACTATCAGTGACAAAATGCCAATGGATAGTAGGCACGCGTCTGAACAACCGCAGATATATAACCGATGTGAAGGAGGAATACGTGCAGGAAGCACACATGCAGGCGATACCGACACCACCACGACATCAACAAAACAAACAGTCCCAGAACAACAGACAGGTAACCTGCAGCTCCCCAAGCAGGGATGGAGCACACACACAAGCATATCGTGTATGTATAAATGCAAGACCCACACCCCGTACCCGTCACCCACATCCGCAGATATACCCCATCGCACATATCAAAGGGATACCAGCCGAAACCGTAGCAAAAACATACAGGCAGTCAATGACAGCGGCATACCCGCAACAAGCCGCGTGGGAAACACTAGCAGCAGCTGATGCATCCCTGCATCCGTTGTGTACAGGAATATAACAGCTATGTTACACATCTGAATGCACAACGCCATCGACAGACGCCGCCTGGACACGGACACCCACATGTCGAACAAAATACCATACCCAACACACACAATCCACGGCTAACACCACAGCGAAATGTACCTGACACCACACATAGCGGATGCAGTCACACAAACATGATACAATACATACCATCCCCACTAAGGTATTGCAAATAACCAACGCCCACACGAGGAATGAACCATGGCCTAGTTCCGACGCGTAGCGTCTGAATGGAGGAGGATCACCGGTGATATGCGCATAAGTACACACCGAGGAACAGCTATTGGCGTGATGAACCCACATGCCTCAGGTAACGGCGAATATAAGGAAGACTCCCTGGATATTCAAACCGTATGTTCATACCGAACAAATAGTGAAGACAAAACAAGGAGTATCAAGCAAGTAGTGACGAATACAGAACCAAAGGCCAGAAAGGTATGTCGAACCCACGAGATGTACTGGTGTGTAACGCATGATACGTATGACGAATCTGCACTGTATGTGAATGGTGTGTGTAAGTGAAGATACCTGTCCATCAGGCAGAGAGTGGTGAAAGGTGGTTATGTAATGCTAAGCCGCGGAGCATACCAGCGACTGTGGACAACGTGTGCACAGCAGTGGGACAACATGTACACAGCCGGGATAACCCAAGGTCCGCCATAGGGATTTCAAACACAGAACAATGCCACCACCCACGCTGATGCTGGCAGTGGATATCCAACAATGAAGTGCCACAGCAGGGGATAGGACATGTATGTATAGTGTCACAGCACACATGTGTATGGGCATATACCGTCGATGTCATACGGAATGTGCGCACGGCGTGCACGTATGCCTCGCAGTAGGGGTGACCATGTCAATTATGTGTAATGCAAAGCTGTCATGATGGATATGTTCAGAAATCATATACAGTATCACAGGCATAGCATGCATGATGGAGGGATGGCCTAATGTTATGTACATAAACAGGATATGTATGGCCTGCACATATGGGACAGAGTAGTAGCAGAATAGGTACCCGAAATGGAGGAACAGCAAGTAACCGTGTCCAAACGTTCTGTAGCAGGTGCAATGTGTGCAACAATGATGTCCGGCAGGGCCGTGTGTAAACACATGTGCAATGTACACAGTAGTGTCACCCCACAGTAGTGTCCACTGAACAGCAGAGGTGGATGTCAACTGTATGTCTATACAGTACTTCCGCTGTGGTGGTACCATGGGTCTGTGTCACCCTACCAGCAAGGGAGCTATCACATGACCAGTGACACAGTGTGTCCCTGTGGGATGTGCACAGGACCTATGTCCCACAGCACGGTGTGTGTCCAGTCTGCGGAGGTCACACAGGCGCCCAGGCTGAGCAATGTGGCATGTGTGCACACATGCAGGAGTGCTCCATTCACCCTGCCCACTGCAAACGCCATGTAGGAGTACTACATGCATCAGTAATGTGGAGAACATGGCCCATGCCAGAGTAGATGACACCCCTGTGTTAGTGGTATGCAGGTGAGTACAGATGTGTTTCACGACTGTCATTTGCATATGTAAACTGTCTGAGCCGGGTAGACATCACGGCATGACTATACTGTGACATGTAAAGTTGTATCCATTGTGTAAGGTACACCACACATGTGTTATTGTAACACTGCCCATGTGTACATGTGTGTATGGCACAGGTACAAGTGCACCCAATGTATCAGCTAGACATACAGTCCAGAAATGTGTGGCCCTGCACATGTGTACCCACGCCATAGTGGAATATGGCAACCACAGCACCATGTGGGGCATGTGTGTGTACAGCAACCATGTACAATGTGATATGCATGTATGGGGACAGTATCCATGTGATACACAGTGCATGACTGTCACTATGCAAAGGTGATGTGTATGCACTATGTGTGATGTAACTGATGCAATGACATCTACATGATATATCTGCCACACTGACACCTGTATGGTTGTTAGCAGTATGAGTAGGTTGAGCTACAATGCTGCCAGGTATGTAGATGTGGTATATGTAGGCATGGACAGTACTCTGTGACAGCATGTAGTGTATGTAAGCAAATAGTGAGCATGAGGGGCCACATGACTGAGGACTGTGCAATGTCACATGTACCTGACATGTTGTAGTTAGCATGATATGCCTGCACCACTGTGTGACCTGCACAGGAGTCACATGGCGTAACATCCTGAGACATAGGGTGCGATGTGCTGCTGGATGCCGACACTGGCAATACCATAATGTGGAGCGGTGCTGAAGGGCAAAGAGCGGATAATGTCTGATTTGTCACCCTCTGTACCACACCAACCACCCATGCAATGGTATGACAGGTGGCCAGCATGTGGATGTGGTGTGCTGTGGCGCACAGAAGCCCAACAAGGGTGCCAGTAAAGGCATGGAGGTCGTCAATGAGTGTGTGGAGCATGTATGTGAGGATGTGGCCCAGTGCCATACTGAATGGCCCAGTCATGGGTGTACAAATGCAGCCCCATACGTGCAATGCAGTACCACCCATGTGTAGTGTGATAGATGTGGTAGTGTGGTGGTCAGGGTACACAACGTCCATGAACAGGCTAGCAGTCAATGCAGTGTGCTGCTGCAGAGACATATAACAGCCAGGTTTGCGGGATACAACAACTACGGAGATTGGAGGTGACATTGGGACCGTGTCCTAGGACATAACGTGTGCATGGCAGTACCATGTATGTGTCCACAGGGTTAATACAATGTCCAGCCATGGATTGGAACCCTGTAGTGAGTGAGAGTGTGTATTGTCGGTAGGTACCCCATTGGCAGGCACGATGCCAGCAACATCTGTGTTGGCAATGCCTGCATGAGTGTTGTATGCTGCATTGAATGTGGATGTAGCCAAACAGCAGAGACATACCACCACACTGTGTGAGGGCCCACACTGCAATGTATGGCAGTCATGTGTAGGTAGCTAGCTGTGGAGTATGTGATGCACCATGAGGACCCACCATGACTGTCAAGTGATGCACCACACACATGTGAACATAACTACCGTGCAACAGCCTGCACATGTGCCCATACAGCACATGTGCATGGAACAGGAATACCACTGTGGCGTCTGTGAAAAGGCCAGTACCACCATGTCTCTGTGTGGAATAGCATGGTCCCTACCAGTGCGTAAATGTAGTGGAAGTGCACTGTGATATGTGTTGGCATAGTCACGTATACTGTCCATCGTACAGGGTGCCATGCCATCAACTACCTCTGTCAGTGGATGTTGGTATTACCGGCTGTAGAGCGTATGTACTATGCATGCTGCGATGGTCGTGTGTCTAGGGCGTGGCTAGCAGGGCTGAGAAGCATGGATGTTCAGCAAACAGAGGGGGGATGTCTGTAGGTATAGCACACAGACACATGGAGGTATGGTGCATGCCGAGGGTAGTGTAGGTATGGTATGTGTCGTGTAATGTGTCACCCAGCTATGCGTACTGCATGGCCAAGCATGTGTGGGTACATGGGAGTCCATACTAGGGAAGTGCGTGTTGCTGTCAGTACATGGCAGTAGCAACTGTCCCAGGTGCAATGTACAGTATGACAACACGGCCAGCATGTAACCTGTGGTGTACAGTGTATTCACCGTCGCGTGTCACAATGTGTGTAGCGGTCACGAACATGGGTATCTGAACATGGATTACCTATGATGCAATGTGTCTCGGGAATATACAGTATGTGTGTAAATCACTGTGTGGTGTGTGAACCACCCACCCGTGTGTGTTGCAGTCCAGGTATGTGCCTGGGAGGTATGATCTGTGTACAATCTGGACTCGCAGGTGTGCTGTGTAGGGCATGGAGGCAGGTCCCAGGCACTGCAGATAAATGACATGTGTGCCGTACTGTGTGTGCAGTGCTTGTGTACAGCACAGTGGAGGGTGTAAGCATTGTCACACATCACTGCATGCTGTGCCTGCCTGTGACAGCCCTGCCGGAGACAGACATGTGACACTGCTGCACAGGCAGCATAGCATGTGAAGATGTACATGTGGGCTGCACACCTTAGGCAGATGTCTGCAGGTCATGTGTGCCACGGTAGTGTGGTTGAACATGACTGTCAGACTGGACAAACACCACATGCCTGCATAAGTACAGTATGACCATAGTCAACAGTCCCAGTGACAGAGTAGGCCAATGTACAGTATCCCTGTGTGCAGACCACTGGCTACTGGACACCTGGCTAGACACACACCGGAGGGTTAATTCACCATTGAGCCATCACATGTCCCAGTCCATGTGGCCTGTACAATGTCATCACAGGGTGGTCACAATAGCAGGTGGCAAGGCAGACACGGTGTACCAGGTGATGTGTCATGCGTGCATATGTTGAGTAGCACAGCCGTTCACATGTCCGCAACATACTGGTCCACGATGTATACTGTTACATGATGTGTGGAACTGCACTGTCACCCACTACAGGGCCATCTGACACAGGTGTGTTGTGACAGGTGTAACCCATGTTTGCACAGGATACACACTGCTGGTGTAGGCAGCCATGCTGGTGGCTACCAGTGGTACATGCAGTGGTCATACAGCCATACTGCACACAGTGTTCATGCAGGAATGTCCATTGTCGTGGACGATGTGCTGCTATGTGAAGGTAGGTGTGTGTTGTGAATGTTACACATCCAGATGACACCATCTGGCGCAGTCATGGTCATCAACACCATTACACACATCCACAGCAGTCAGAACCCAGTCCTGACAATGTGTGTCAGTCACCCTCGTACTGTGTGACATATGTGCACATGGCGGAACACCTCCCACTGTCATCTAAGATGGCTACATGATGTCCGGAATGTGCTGTGAAAATGTACAATGCTGGTAGCCCAATGAAGTACCTGGAATCACACACAGTACGCTATGGCAGCCATGTAAACCATGCACAACAATGACCGCCCAACAGACACAAACAATGCGTTGACACGTGGAACATGTGCACATGACAACCCCAATGAGGTATGTTGCACATATTGATGTACAATTGTCATCTATGGCCATAGCATGGATGCAGGCGCACATACCCCACAGGTAGTACCACGTGATGTAGGTAGGGGGGCATTGCACGTGTACATGTGACAGTAGCTGTACAGCCACATGTCCTGCATAGCCGTCATGTAGGGGTAGCTGTGGCATGTGACCGCTGGACATGCCCGTACAATTGACCATGTCCCACAGGAGATGTGTTATGTGTGTACCACATGTGATGTGCCGACAACAAGCTGTGACGTGTACGGCTGCTGGTGTACCTGTGTGACATTGTCTGTGATGGGTGCAAAGGCATATAGTATCGTATTGCATGCCCACAAGCCCCACATAGGTGCATAGCCTGAACATACAATACAAGGAGGGTGTGGGATGATAGCAACCCACAGGAGGAGATGGGTACGGACGGCAGACCACAACCACATGTGCGTGTACGGTGTTCACGTCCACGACACATGAGCATCTGAGAGGCTAGCGTTACAGCTGTACAGGGTTGCATGCATATATGTTCAGCAACATCCCTGTGTGTCCCACCACTGGCCCGTGGACCGATGGACACCAACCAAATGTGCAGATATGATATTTGCACAGCACATCACAGATGCCTACTGTACAACAGGCTTACCGTGTAGACATGTGCACAGTAGGTCTGCGCCAGCTGCAGTCAAACACGTTATGTGCCGAACCACACCAATAGTCCAGGCCATGCCACAGATGGACGTGCATGCATCTGTGTATGTATGGCTGTGAATGTCTCCGGCATAGCAGTATAGCTGTGTCACCGTTGTGAACAACAATATGAATGGGTTGTATGTGTGAGGGGTGCGTCATACGTGTATGGTCAGATCGACGATACCATCACTGACCCTGCTATGTGAACATCCCTGTCCCCATACATGGATACCTATGCTGTGCCCAACACCACATTCACAGAGGGAGGGATGGCGGTGTGTAGTGCAGCAGCAGACATGGGGGTGGCAGCAGGCACTGGATGTACACATATGTGGTACCCACATCAGTGCAGGCAACCATCCATGTGCACGGGATAGCGGTGTGTGTCCACATACAGCACTGTGTTGATCAATATCACAGCACATAGCACCTGCCAGGGTTACAGTGTATGCATGGATGTGTGATACCTGCATGCACCTGACACACCCTCAGCAAGCAGTGTGCAGCATACCTTGCTTGAGGCCAGTGTCCACACCATGGTGATAGACATGTTGAATGTCCATATACACATAGCAATGACATATGGAATGGACAGCCACCCTGCCAATAACGTCAACCCCCAGGTGGATCACAACCCAGTGCCATGTATGTGGCATACCCTGCCATACCATGCAGCCCTGCCCAGCAAGGCTGCATGAGCTATCCTGATCCTACATGGTGCAATGGACAAAAGGCACTCTCACTATCAACCATACACAGCAGTAATGTGGCGGTGATGCACCCTGTGGTGTTACAGGTGCTGTGTGTTGCTCTGGACAATGTGTGTGTGTACATGCTATGCATGGCCTTTCCTGCTAATGTGTCATGGTTACACAATGCCCTATGTCTATCACATGTGCAACACAGGTGAGCTGTGGCAAGTTGTCCAACACCCGTACAGTGCTGTGTGGATGTACATGGCACAACACATGCATGTGCAGGTGTCCATGTGTATGTGTACAGTGCCACTGCTGACGTTCACAATGGCTACAGACGTGATGTTTACTGACATATACACAGCGTCCAGGTGAACAGTAGCACCGGCGTCACATGGGGACCTATGCCAACTGATATGGACACAGGTGCAGCCAGGTGCACATGTCCACAGCAGGCTAACATCTACATGGTGCGTGTACAGTGTGATGGGGTGGCACACAGATATGATGTGACACCCACTGCTCAATGGTGTGAAGCCAACACATCGGCTGTGTCACTGCCACGATGCCTTTCACAGATTACTGTGCAGATGTTGTACATGTCATAGCAATGTATTTCCAACAGTATGCCAGCACAGCAGTGTAACTTTGACCTGCCACCATCATTATGTCTTACAGATAATGCCACGTTCCCGGCTTCCTGCATTCATCCGTCAGGAGGATGAGGTGATTATACCATACCTCCATACAAATCATGACATCCTATTCAGTCATGCGCCACAGCAGGCACAGGAACGAGAGGAGATGTGGCAGGAGATGTGCAGGAGGGTGAACAGCCTGGGCGGACACAACCGCAGTTACCAGCAGATCCGCAGGCACTGCACAGACCTGATCCGGCATGCAAGACAGCGTGCCACTGCAATCGCCAGACAACAACGTGGGACAGGTGGTGGGCCACCAACCCAGCCCCCACTCACAGCCACGGAGGAGCTCCTGGCCAGTCTGGGTACACCCACGGAACAACACGCAGAAACTCTTGCGTCCATCGTGGAGGTGGGTGTCTTGCAAACTATGAGGTCGGAGCTGCCTGGTAAGTCAGTGTTGCATGTTTGTATGATAAGCGACGTGGGAGTGGGTGTCATAGTACAACACATAATATAGCAACACATGCCAGCTATATGGCCACACAAGATGCATACTACAGTATGCTATGTTGTGTTACCAGACATGTGCATAGCAGATGCGAACTCACAGATGCATGATGTGACATGCACAGTGCTGACTGTGGCGATAGTAATGGATAATGTGTATACCTTTGTGTCATTCCTTTACAGATACGTCTGGCGTGTCGCAAAGACAAGGGTCTGTTGCAGGTAAGTCTGTTGCTAGTCAAAGGCATGATACGGTGTATTGATATTCCCCATGTGTCCAGGCATGACATGCACACCTGTGTGTGCCCCAGTCACGGTATACAGGTTGCACCACCCGACACACACACCACCCATGTACAGTAGATACAACCGTTAGCGTAGAGTGGCATGACACCACACAACCTATTGGTGTGTTACGTGCAGTCAGCTATGCATACAATGGTGTCGGTGTTCCACAATGGCTGCATGTGTAGTATGCATTGGTATGCCTCTGCAGTATGCACACAGTACCACATAGTGAGCTGTGATCTGGCCAGAGCACAGGTGTTACCAATGTGACCTATGCCCCTGCATTGGGTGCACACGTTGTGACATGGCACATACCATGTCCCATGCACGTGGATGTCTGTCTGCAACATTTTCACACCATGACATGACCTATGCACGACATGGCAGACATCCACACTGTCTGCATATCCGTAGGGAATGTGACACCTTAGACTAGTATGGTTGTATGTGACATGGGCCACCACAGGGCCGTGTGCACGATGTCCACCACACACAATTGTCAATGACCCAGACAGACAAGGCCATGGCCGATACCTACAGGCATGTTGTCACACAGTACATCCACAGTGGGTATTCACTGTTGCACCCTGTACACACATAGTGGCCTCATCACTGTAGTGGACCCCCTGGACATCCGATGTGATACACCAGTGACATGGAATGCCTGTCCACAGCTACTACAGGTGCCACCATTGTCCACCATATATGTGCTGCTGAGCAGCTGAACTGACTGTCAGACATGGCAATGTAATGCGTCCAGGTCACGCATCGCACAGAAACATACCTGTGTCCTGCTACTGTGCAGTGGCACAGTGCCTGCACTCCACACTGTACAGCTATGTATACAGCTCACACCAACCGCACCTGCACAGACATCCCTGTTACCCATACATTGTATCTGTAGACTGTACACATAACACTGCACTGTGACAGCTGTTGTGATGTGGTGCATGTGGTGGGACACCATTGTCACATGTCCACATGATACCGCACATGTTTGCAGTGTACATGACATAGTGTCGGCAGCCATGTGTAGTGTCAACTCGCCCGTGGCCACACGGTGTATCACGGTGATGCATGCAAACTACCATGAATGTGTGTACTGCATGCCTACTAAAAGACACCTGCCTGTTGTAGTGTACCCACCAGGGCAGTGTGCATACTGCCACTATGAATGTCTGGTCTGCATTCACTGGTCTGTGCTGTGGGAATGCTGCATGCCACCTGCAATATCACATGCATGATGTGTCTGTGTGTGTGTGTGTGTGTGTGTGTGTGTGTGTGTGTGTGTGTGTGTGTGTGTGTGTGTGTGTGTGTGTGTGTGTGTGTGTGTGTGTGTGTATGTGATGGTATGTCTTTGTATTGACAGGTGCTGTAGGTGAGTTCCCCTCCTGCGGGCCATCTGAGGCTAGTGTCCACACAGATACTAGTGGTGATGACCATGTGCATGAGGCACAGGCAGGGTCGTCACAGGCAGACACTGTGCCATTGGAGAACATCACACTTATGTCCCATTCATCCCTGCACACGGTTCAGATGCCGACACATACCCCAACACCATTGCCCATGGATGACGGTCAGTCAGCGTCTGTTGGCACCGAGCAGGAATGTGTGGTGGCTGCAGAAGGTGTGGCTACACGATGTTGCCAGTGCAATGACTGGTGCAGTGCCACACAGGCATGTGGCAGGTGCTGCTCGTAGGGGGAGCACCGCTAGACATACACCTGCCGTACAGGGTGCAGCAGCTGGTATAACCAGACGCATGTTCCAGACTGTAATGGCGGCACAGGCACGTGCCGAACGGCAGAACCTGGAAGGGCAGAGGCTGCAGAGGTCTGCAATCCGTTCCTTGAATGACAACATCCAGTCATTGGCGAATGCCCAACAGCATCTTGCCGATGTTCTGGATAGGAGATTGGGTGAGATGGCTGGGATCCTCGACCGAGGCATGGCCATCCGTGAGCTGTCTGTGCTGGAACACATGGTAGGGGTGAGGCATAGGGCACGTGGGTGTGGGCCAGTAACACCAACAGGTGCAGGTCAGCGTGTGCGTGCCACCTCCCATGCCCACCCACACAGTGCTGGTAGCAGCAGCAGTGCAGCTGCTACTACACCAACCACACCAGGACACAGCAGGCCACGTGGACGTGGCCCTGGACGGCCCCGGCGTGGGCACGTTTCCAGCGGACATGTGACATCGGAGAGTGGACAGTCTGTATCTCCACCCGGTAGTGCCCGTGCGACCCCAGGCAGGCGCGGGTCACGTCGCCGCAGGCGGACACAGTGAGCCGTAACACCTGCACTGTACAGTCTGGGGCTGTCAAGCATACCCCGTGTAGGCATCACAGATGACTGAACCATGTACACACAAACCCACACACAGCAAACACAACTGTAGGGCTCCACCACATCCACATGCAATCTACACAGTCATGCCCAGTCAATGCACAGGCCCTTACACACACACATGATGTCATCCATTGGTACAGCCCATGCCTGTGGCACACATATCACCCTGTGCATATGATGAAGTCTCTGCCGCAGAACTGTGAGCTACACCATTGGTGCACGGTTATGCAAACATATTCTGATGCACAGGGTGGACAAGATAGTGAGAGGTGTATGTGATACCTGTGTCCGCATAGTGCGTGATGTGTATGTTGTGGTGTGTGTGTATGGCTGGTGACAGGTGTGTATGTGATGTGGGTTGTGCACTGACATCATGCAGCAGACATACCATGTAGGGCAGGTGCAGCATTCATTGATCTGTGTACACAGTATGCGTGGTGGTTACATGTGTAGCACCATGTTGGTTCAGTTAACCCGTATGACAATGATGGTGTACTTGCATGTGCCTACTGGGAGCACTGTTATTAGTTCCCCACGTGTAGTCATGGGGTACCCACAGGCATGTCTGGCAACATCAGCATAGTACAGGTACCCGCAACTGGCATGGACCCCTACATAGGTACATAGGCGCACATGTACATACCAGGCTATGTGCCCTACGACATGTGTAGACCTAGCATGACTGTGTGTGGCTGCTAACACCCCTTAGGATGGGGATGCCACATGCATCAGTCCCCAGTCCCTCGTCCAGCACTGACACACGGATGATGCCTGGCGCATAACTATGTTCACACATCCACACATCATGATTACTCCTGGACGAAGGCAGTCAGGGCCTTTCCTTAACATGGGCTGGCACTCCTCTCCGTGTCGTAGGGTCTCTGGCCGTTGACCCTGTTCCCCCAGCACGTCCCACTCATCTTTGTGGTGAGGTGTCTGACAGTCGCTTCTGTGCCCGTGTTTGCCTGGAGCCTAGGAGGTGGAATATGCCCATGTCACCCAGGTCGGACATGGCCGTGTATGCCAGGCACAGATCACCACAGAGCAGATGTGCTGGGAAGGTATACAGCTGGAGTCCCCTTGGTCGTGCAGCTTGTGACACATGTCCTAGCACCGTCATCCCTGCGTTGTGGAACGTTTGTGGTCCTTCCGAGTGCTGCAGGTGTCAGCTTAGGTACAGGCCAGATGTGCCATCGTACGCAGTCATTGCTCTGGTGTGTGATGTGTACAGGGGTACAATGAACACCCCTGATGTGGATGCGATTCCTTCCAGACCAGGTGGCCACAGTGGAATGCCTTCACACACACATTGCCATTGTGTGTGTTGACAGAGGTTACCGACAGGTGTGGTACCCATTTCCATGAACATGTCCACCATTTTGAATGGCTTACCACCTACATGTTACATTGGGCCGAACATGTCCTTCACACTGGGTAGGTCTGCACCTTCTCTGGCATGTAGCAGCAGGCCATGGCTCTGGCACCAGTTATCCATGTCTATTACGCCCTAGGTGGATGTCCGTGTCACATGGGGTGTTGGGTATGGTGGCTGGTGTGTAGCCATCTGCATACCTTGTCTGCCACAATCCCCCTATGATTGCATGCACATTTGAAGGTCGAATGCCGTATGGCAGGGGGCCCAGGACTGAGCCCTGTGGGCCTCCACTGGAGACCAGATATGAGTGTGACACGGCACCAGGAACACCAACCCTGTGTGGTGTGACCTCCAACCTTTCTGAGAACCATCGGGTGACATATGTCCCCACATGTACGCTGGCAAGCCTTTCCATGAGTCCCATGTGGAGTGTACTCTGAACGCTCCCACCAGGTCATGGTACTGTGTGCAAACCCGCGTATCCCCATCAATGGCCTTGGTGACCACTCCAGACAGGACGAGCAGGTTCGGGAGGCAGGATCCACCCTTGACTATGTTGTTGTGGGTATGTTCCGGTATTGGCTGTACACCGCTGTCTGTATCCATGGGCACCTGTATGGACCTCCACACAGCTTTGCAGACAAGGCTTGTCAAGCTGATAGGGTGTGGCTGTCTACAGTCCAGAAGAGCACTACCCTGGCATAGTGGGACCACAGATGCCATATGCCATCCATCGGGGACATAGCCCATAGTAAGGCTAACATGACACAGTGGCCTCATGTGTGGGTCGAGGGCCTCAATGAGGATGGGTAGCACACAGCCAGGGACACCATCGGTGCCCATTGGTGCTGTGTCAACCGCCATAGAGTTATGAGATCACTCCAGGCCATATGAGATGTTTTGGAGGCTACACTCTGGTGGGATGGATATGTCCCCTCTTGGGGGGGGTGGGGGTGGATGTATGCATGGAACATGTCCGCTGGTTTGTAGACAATGTCTGTGGGTGCAGTGACCGTTGTACCATTCTGGACCATTTCCGGCCAAGTCTGTGTGCCCCCAACCATGTCCTTACCACAGTTAGGGAAGGCCCTATGGTTGTCTCATGTGCCCTCTGCAGTACCACTCCCACAAGCGGCCGTGGATGATTGTATGTGTGGCCGTATGGTGACGCCGGTATGAATGGGAGATGGTTTCCCTGGTACTGACATTGCTCTGTCATGTATTAGCTCCAACTGTTGATGTACAGCTTGTCAGTGGCTGGGGTCCACCACACCATGTGCCTACCTGTGGTGGACAAGGTCCTGATGTTATCATGTTCGCCTGGTGCAGACATGCATGGGGGTGCTCAGAGAAGGCATTCGTAAGGCGGTTGGCAGTCTGGCCTGTGTTCAACACTGGCATGGAGGACTTGTAGGGTACCACACCGGTCGTATGATGTGTGTGGTTTGTTGTGGAGAGGTCATCACTTAGGTCCCCCATGCCGGTGTTGGGTGCAGGATGTGGATGACCAGTGGATCCACTATATGGTCTGGCATCACCATTGAGGGCTGTACATCCTGTGTGGGGCATATCCTCACCATGTGTGATGGGCAGAACTGTTAGACATCCCCCCCTAGTGTGTATGGTGCATGGCTGTTTAACAGTGGCCAGGTGTGAGAACACCTGGGACCGGTGGCGTAGTGTGTTGTGCCATGGGTAATGTTCCCAGTCTATGTATGGGTGGTTCATGTCACCCAATACGGTGCTGTTGTGAGAGCATGCACACTCACCAGTGTCCTCAGGACGTCTGTGCAGGTATCCTGTGTTTGGGAGGGTTGTCTGTAGCATGCAAGAAACTGTAGGCCAGTCCTACCCATGGTTAATTGCACCTAGATATTCCCCGCTGCAACGGCCATGTCTGTGGCATGGCCGGGTTGCTGTTGTGTGGCTGGACACACACGACGGTCCACATTCCGCCACCCATGCCGTCGCACCATGTGTATGCATGTCTGCTCTGTGCCGAGTCTAAGTGTCTGAGCATGCCCAGTAGGCAGCTGTGTAGATAGACACACAGCACAGTGCACACCGCGCCCGACTGCAGTTATACCCCGGGTGCATGCCTGTATCCCCTTAGCGGCCACGTCTGTGGCATGGCCAGGTTGCTGTTGTGTGGCTGGACACACACGACGGTCCACATTCCGCCACCCATGCTGTCGCACCATGTGTATGCATGTCTGCTCTGTGCCGAGTCTAAGTGTCTGAGCATGCCCAGTAGGCAGTGATGTACTGATCAGTGGTTACTTGGTATTCCCGACTGCAGCACTAACGTGTTACTGTACGGCGACCTTGGGATGGTAACAGGCTGCGTGACTGCGCACTCTGACATAATTCCCGATCGGGCGCATTGCCTCTGCAAATGATACCACCCACGTAGGGGTATGCCTCCTGACAGCGCTCTGCTCAGTAAACTCGGTAGCGCGTTCTGTAAATGCTTCATACTGTAGTGTGTTCATGTAGATAGGCGTAGGTTCGTCTCCCGGCCCTTCCGTGTGTGTGTGTGTGTGTGTGTGTGTGTGTGTGTGTGTGTGTGTGTGTGTGTGTGTTTCCAGCTGCCTCTGCGAATGAACATGCTTTTAGATGCTTCACAACACATACCTTGGCTATTGCCAGCTATTGTCTTGCGGGTGATGTCACCAGCCTAGAAGTATGCCTCTGACAGCGCTCTGCTCAGTAAACTCGGTAGCGTTCTGTAAATGCTTCATACTGTAGTGAGTTCATGTAGATAGGCGTAGGTTCAGCTCCTGGCCCTTCCGTGTGTGTGTGTGTGTGTGTGTGTGTGTGTGTGTGTGTGTTTCCAGCTGCCTCTGCGAATGAACATGCTTTTAGGCGCCGCAACACATACCTTGGCTATTGCCAGCTATTGTCTTGCGGGTGATGTCACCAGCCTAGAAGTATGCCTCTGACAGCGCTCTGCTCAGTAAACTCGGTAGCGTTCTGTAAATGCTTCATACTGTAGTGAGTTCATGTAGATAGGCGTAGGTTCGGCTCCCGGCCCTTCCGTGTGTGTGTGTGTGTGTGTGTGTGTGTGTGTGTGTGTTTCCAGCTGCCTCTGCGAATGAACATGCTTTTAGACGCTTCGCAACACATACCTTGGCTATTGCCAGCTATTGTCTTGCGGGTGATGTCACCAGCCTAGAAGTATGCCTCTGACAGCGCTCTGCTCAGTAAACTCGGTAGCGTTCTGTAAATGCTTCATACTGTAGTGAGTTCATGTAGATAGGCGTAGGTTCGGCTCCCGGCCCTTCCGTGTGTGTGTGTGTGTGTGTGTGTGTGTGTGTTTCCAGCTGCCTCTGCGAATGAACATGCTTTTAGACGCTTCGCAACACATACCTTGGCTATTGCCAGCTATTGTCTTGCGGGTGATGTCACCAGCCTAGAAGTATGCCTCTGACAGCGCTCTGCTCAGTAAACTCGGTAGCGCGTTCTGTAAATGCTTCATACTGTAGTGAGTTCATGTAGATAGGCGTAGGTTCGGCTCCCGGCCCTTCCGTGTGTGTGTGTGTGTGTGTGTGTGTGTGTTTCCAGCTGCCTCTGCGAATGAACATGCTTTTAGACGCTTCGCAACACATACCTTGGCTATTGCCAGCTATTGTCTTGCGGGTGATGTCACCAGCCTAGAAGTATGCCTCTGACAGCGCTCTGCTCAGTAAACTCGGTAGCGTTCTGTAAATGCTTCATACTGTAGTGAGTTCATGTAGATAGGCGTAGGTTCGGCTCCCGGCCCTTCCGTGTGTGTGTGTGTGTGTGTGTGTGTGTGTGTGTGTGTTTCCAGCTGCCTCTGCGAATGAACATGCTTTTAGACGCTTCACAACACATACCTTGGCTATTGCCAGCTATTGTCTTGTGGGTGATGTCACCAGCCTAGAAGTATGCCTCTGACAGCGCTCTGCTCAGTAAACTCGGTAGCGCGTTCTGTAAATGCTTCATACTGTAGTGAGTTCATGTAGATAGGCGTAGGTTCGGCTCCCGGCCCTTCCGTGTGTGTGTGTGTGTGTGTGTGTGTGTGTTTCCAGCTGCCTCTGCGAATGAACATGCTTTTAGACGCTGCGCAACACATACCTTGGCTATTGCCAGCTATTGTCTTGCGGGTGATGTCACCAGCCTAGAAGTATGCCTCTGACAGCGCTCTGCTCAGTAAACTCGGTAGCGTTCTGTAAATGCTTCATACTGTAGTGAGTTCATGTAGATAGGCGTAGGTTCGCTCCGGCCCTTCCGTGTGTGTGTGTGTGTGTGTGTGTGTGTGTGTGTGTTTCCAGCTGCCTCTGCGAATGAACATGCTTTTAGACGCTTCGCAACACATACCTTGGCTATTGCCAGCTATTGTCTTGCGGGTGATGTCACCAGCCTAGAAGTATGCCTCTGACAGTGCTCTGCTCAGTAAACTCGGTAGCGTTCTGTAAATGCTTCATACTGTAGTGAGTTCATGTAGATAGGCGTAGGTTCGGCTCCCGGCCCTTCCGTGTGTGTGTGTGTGTGTGTGTTTCCAGCTGCCTCTGCGAATGAACATGCTTTTAGACGCTTCGCAACACATACCTTGGCTATTGCCAGCTATTGTCTTGCGGGTGATGTCACCAGCCTAGAAGTATGCCTCTGACAGCGCTCTGCTCAGTAAACTCGGTAGCGCGTTCTGTAAATGCTTCATACTGTAGTGAGTTCATGTAGATAGGCGTAGGTTCGGCTCCCGGCCCTTCCGTGTGTGTGTGTGTGTGTGTGTTTCCAGCTGCCTCTGCGAATGAACATGCTTTTAGACGCTTCGCAACACATACCTTGGCTATTGCCAGCTATTGTCTTGCGGGTGATGTCACCAGCCTAGAAGTATGCCTCTGACAGCGCTCTGCTCAGTAAACTCGGTAGCGTGTTCTGTAAATGCTTCATACTGTAGTGAGTTCATGTAGATAGGCGTAGGTTCGGCTCCGGCCCTTCCGTGTGTGTGTGTGTGTGTGTGTGTGTGTGTGTGTGTTACCAGCTGCCTCTGCGAATGAACATGCTTTTAGACGCTTCGCAACACATACCTTGGCTATTGCCAGCTATTGTCTTGCGGGTGATGTCACCAGCCTAGAAGTATGCCTCTGACAGCGCTGTGCTCAGTAAACTCGGTAGCGCGTTCTGTAAAGGCGTCATATTGTAGTGTGTTCATGTAGATAGGCGTAGGTTCGGCTCCCGGACCTTCCGTGTGTGTTTGGGCGTTTCCAGCTGCCTCTGCGGATGAACATGCTTTTAGATGCTTCAAAACACATACCGTGCCTACCAGCAGCCATTCCTGTACGGTTGTTGCCACCCACCTGTACATGTGCCTCTGCTGGTGCTGTACTCGGTGGTCCACGTAGCGCATACCATACCTGTGTTGTACGTTTGTGCGGTTGGGTAAGTGGGGTGTGGTCAATCATCATGCGTGCCACATGTGTGTGTGTGTCCAGGCTCCCAGCTGCATGGGTTCATACAGTATGGCTTTGAGGTTTACGCGGAACACCCATAACCTGGCGCCATCCTTGTGTTTGTGGATGGCGGGATGCAGCTCGTGTACTGCTTGTGTGCTTTTCCTGGTCGGCGACCTCCGTAGCGTGTTCTCCACGTGCACCCTACTATGGTGTGGTGGGGTGCTGCTGTGTACATTACACTGACGGGCCTGCCGGATGTGTCCGTCTGTATCTCTTTCTTTGTATATCTATGTACCTATGTTGTGGACGTACCGCTGCTCTACCATGGACAGCTGTCTTCCCCATGTATCGCATATTTGCACGGCTGACACATATAACTGTGGTACGTTGCATATCCACACATTGTCCATGCACCGTCCGTATTCCAGAACACCTCATAGACATCTGCTGGATTACGTGGTAGACAGCTATCCTTGCTGTCCTGACACTGTACCCATACACGACATACACCTTGTGTGTACTTGCCTATTTATGGTGTGTGTATGTCTAACTGTGCTGTATGCATGGTCGTGTGTGTGTCCCGCTATAGCCATGTGTGCAGCTGTCGCCACTATGGGTATCCTTGTGGACCGCTGTTACATGGGCACGTCTGAACATACCTGCAGACTGTACTACCCCTGCGACGGCAGCGGCCTTACATCGTCCGCTGCCCTAGGCTGTGGGGCTACATGGCGCACGCCACCACAACACATGGTGCACCCATCTTGGTATACCTACGTGACACGCCTACTAGACAGGTTGCCCTACTAGAGCGGCGCCCTGGGCAGCCGCAGGATTGGCGTATGCCTACGGCCGGCTATGGGCACATCACAAGGCATACGTCTACATTCGGTGTTTTACGACGTCTAGATTATAACACCACAGGAGGGACCTCCTCAGCTATGCTGAAGAATGCGGATGTAGATAGATTAGTAGGTGGAGGGTTGGCCACACACCAGGGCTGACCGATGGATAACTGCCGAGGCATCTTTTGAGAGGCAGGTGGAGCAAACACCCGTAACGGGAATGTAGTGTAGATACAGATGTAGGGTTAACATACATTTGTCCACTCTGTCAGTTCTGTACCGTTGTATTACAGTGATATGCTATGCATATCTTCCATATACATTGTTAGGTCTTCGATTGTTGAGGATTCGACATAGTACAATATCATACTACGGAAAACGGAAAAACTGCAAAACCGTGAAAAACAAACAAACCTGCAACCTGCGGCAAGAACAGTCCCCGTAGTTCGACACAACACAAGTCTTCTTAACGTTTAAACAGTTTATTAAAACATGCAACGTTTGCGTTGCTTTCACAACTTCTTCAGAAAAAAGCAAATTCTAAACATGTTCACAATCAACAATGTGAGATTTAAGAACTCGTTAAAACTCACATTGTTGATTGTGAACATTTGTAGAATCTGCTGTTTTCTGAAGAAGTTGTGGAATGAAACGCTGCATGTTTTAATAAACTTTTTAAACGTTAAGAAGACTTGTGTCTGTCCGCAGGTTTCTGGTTTGTTTGTTTGTCATAGTACAATATTATGTAATACGTGTGTTCATAGGATGCTTTCTGAGATGTTGACATGTGTGTGTGTCGTTAGCAGTGCGTCTGTGCTTTTCATGCTGTGGCTACATGTTCATTGTTCGCATAGAAAGTGACAAATGGAAGTGTAAGGGTGGATATTTAAAGCCTGGATGCTTCCATGTTATGTGTAAGTCTCACGGGGCCTACGGGTGATAGCGCATACATGTCTATGAAGAACCTTTGGATACCATATGTGACCTGTCGTGGACGAAATGTTTCAGTTGACTGTTCCATCTACCTATGTGTGACATGGTTTGTGGCCATAGGGTGCCAGCGAGTCTTTATTGTTGATTGGGTGTTTTCCATGGTCAAGTGACATCAATCCTATTAATTCACTGAAGGATGTCTTTCATTGGTGGGAACGCCATAGTTTGACCATCGTATGTCTTTCCCAGCTGACGTTGATATTGTGCCATTGGTATGGTTCCACAGGTCACCCATCTGTTCCGCTGTATGGAAGCGTGTGATCCCCATTTATGTGCTGGCAGATTGAGTGCTGTGTACGCCGGTATCTGCCCAGCGGTCTGGCTTTGTATGGGGAGTGTCTACTGTAGTCCCTATCTGTATTTCCTGGGTTATGCCTTGCAACAGCTGTGGGATTCCCCCAGGTTTGCAGCTATGGGTGCCATCTTGGCCGTACGTTTGTCCATCCATGGGAACTGCCTACTGGACACTAGTATAGGGCTGTACACATTTCACAGCTGCATTCTGCATTTTCCGGTGGATGATTGGCATTATTAGTGCGGAGTAACGCATATGCCATGCCCACGTCCCTCACACGGGGCGGGACAACGAATCATCTGCCAATCCACACCGAGACCCATTTTTGCATACCCACGATCCCATGTCTGCAACCCTCGACAGTACCCATTGCACATCCTTCATGTGTGCGGAATGGGATGTGAACGCACGTCTATGGACGCAGCAACCTGGGGAGTCCTATTCATATGTCCTGCATTTCATGGACACTTGTCATCACCCTTGAACACGCTTGTGGTGCATATATCTACCTGTGCCGTAGTCACGGCTGTCACCTCTTCTGGGTCGCACGATCGCAGCCTGTTGCCAACACGTAAGGAGAATTTTTGGGTCCTACAATGGACACCGATGTGCATATGTAAAGTGTAGAACATGTTGGACTGTGTCCATTCGGCCAGTGGGTTTGACCGCCGCTGTATGTTCCCCAGTCGCGGATGTCTGTTTGCCTACCCATATTATGTAGTGCTACGGAACCCGTGTCCTTCCACAATTAACCCATATGGTGTTACTGTAGTACTGCAGGTTGGCAACTGCTTTAAGTAATCCTCAGAGGTCCCATTGTGAACTATCCGCCACTGTATTGTCATTATAACACAGCCGGTACATGTAGAACCTATTTATTCATGAAAGGATGTTATTTATGGGTGGGAACGCCATAGTTTAACCATACTATGACCTTCCTAGTTGTCGTTGTTGGTGTGCCATTAATATGTGTTCCACAGGTCGCCCGTATGTTCCGCGGAGTGGAAGCGGGTGATCCCCATATACTTGCTAGCAGCTTGTTTGCTGTGTACGCTGGGATTCGCACGGCAGTATAGATTTCTATGGGGTGTGTCTACTGTTGTTTCCATCTGTATTTCCTGTGTTATGCCTTACTACAGCTGTGTGATTCCACCAGGTTTGCTATTATGGGTGCCATCTTGTCCGTACGTTTGTCCATCCTTGGGAAATGCCTACTGGACACTGGTGTAGGGCTGTACCCATTTCACAGCTGCATGTAGCATTCTCCGGTGGATGATTGTCATTATTGGTGGGTGGTAAGGCATGTTCTGTACCCACATCCCTCCCACGGGGCGGGACAATGGATCATCTGCCAATCATCTCCAACACCCATTTCTGCATACCCACGATCCCATGGCTGCAACCCTCGACAGTACCCATTGCAAATCCTCCATGTGTGCTGGAATGGGATGTGGACGCACATCTGTGGACTCGACAATCTGTGGATTTCTGTGCATATGTCCCGCATTTCATGGACAGTTGTCATCAACCTTGAACACGCTGGCGGTGCATATATGTAGCTGTGCCGTAGTCACGGCTGTAGTTCATCTTGGTCTTCCGCTCGCACCCGGTTGGCGTTGCAATAGGACAAATTTTTGGGTCCTACAATGGACACAAATGTGCATATGTAAAATGTAGAACATGTTGGACTGTGTCCATCTGGCCAGTGGTTGTGACCGCTGCTGTATGTTCCCAATCGCGGATGTGTGTTTGAATACACATATTATGTTGTGCTACGAAACCCATGTTCTACTACGATTAACCCAAATGGTATTGATGTAATGCTGCAGGTTGGCAACTGCTTTAAGTAATCCTCAGAAGGCCCAGTAGGACATATACGCCACTGTATTGTCAATATAAAACAGCCAGAACATGTATACCCTATTTATTCATTGAAGGATGTTCGTTATATGCGGGAACGCTAGTGTTGAAACATCGTATGACCTTCCTAGTTGAGGTTGTTAGTGTGCCATTAGTATGTGTTCCACAGGTCGCCCATTTGTTCCGCAGTATGGAAGCGAGTGATCCTCATGTTGTTGCTGGCAGATCGAGTGCTGTATGCCGGTATTCGCGGCGGTCTGACTTTGTATGGGGAGTGTCTACTGTAGTCCCTATCTGTATTTCCTGTGTTATGCCTTACCGCAGCTGTGTAATTCCACCAGGTTTCCAGTTATAGGTGCCATCTTGGTCGTACACTTGTCCATCCATGGGAATTGCCTACTGGACACTGATATAGGGCTGAACACATTTCACACCTGCTTTTAGCATTATCCAGTGGATGCTTTGCATCATTAGTGGGGAGTAAGGCACGTGCTATACCCACAGCCCTCCCACGGGGCGGGACAACGGATTATCTGCCAAACAACACCGAGCCCCATCTTTGCATACCCAGGATCCCATGGCTGCAACCCTCCACGGTACCCATTACACACCCGTCATGTGTGCGGGACTGGGATGTGTACGCACTTCTATGGACACGACAATCTGGGGATTTCTGTTCATATGTCCTGCATTTCATGGACAGTTATCATCAACCTTAAACACGCTGGTGGTGCATATGTCTAGCTGTGCCGTAGTCACGGCTGTCACTCTGTCTGAGTCGATCGCAGCTGGTCGATATTGCGAACGGAACAATTTTTGGAGTCCTACAATGGACACCGATGTGCATATGTAAAGTGTAGAACGTGTTGGACTGTCACCATCTGGCCAGTGGTTTTGACTGCCGCTGTATGTTCCCCAATCGCGGATGTCTGTTTGACTACCCATATTATGTATTACTTGGCCTATCTATATCCACGTGCCAGTAGGCGGAAATACAGCAAACCTTGAGTCCTGCTCATGTTCATGAAAGACATTATTGAACATATATCGGCCAAAACAGACACTGACAAAAGCGATACACTCCACAGTCAAAAGATACTGAGCTCTTTCACCCACTAACATGGGGCATCGTCGGAGTACGAAATACATTACATATTCGTCCCTTATACACTTCCTTCAGAGTCAGTTTAAAGTCAATTAATCAATAAACCTGCTCATAGTTAAGTGGACAGTGCTCCAAGTCTTGATGATAACGTGACATATACAAATCAGTGCTGCATACATTACTTAATGGGAACAATAATACGACAACAATGTGTTAATATAAATACAATATTGGTCAATACAATCAGTATATTGAAACATACTTGATAATTGTTGTGAGTAAACCTTAGAATGTAGTGTGTTGATCATGATATTGTATATCAATGTGTATAATTGTAGCATTACGATTCCAAAGCATGGAATCAATATGTACAATCTAAGCATATATTTTATAATTATGAATGTAAATGTGTCACAATGGTACATATGAATATGACTGTATTATAACTATATCAATATGAAATGGAATAAACTGTAGTTGTTTACATCTTGTTTTCAAGTGACAAATCTATGTCCATGCGTCATATATACGGCCCGTCGGACTGCTGTGTGTAGATGTGTACATGTGAACCCCTCGTTTCATACCTTTCTTTGTTACTGTCTGTGGATTACCTGTGTACACACATCAATTACCATGCCATACCTTTCCACTGTACAGGTTCTGGCATGGTGTACGGCCGGTTGGCCCTTACTCTTGCTGTGTGTTACATTGACCAGTGTCTATCTGGCAATTCGCTGGCGTGTCATGTGTGACCTTCTTGCTACTTTAGGGACCTGATCCCATAATTGTGTCGTGCTTCCACTGGCCATATATCTGTCTGTCGTCTGGGATCTGTGTGTAACCAGTCCTTTCAGGACACTTTCTATTGTTGTTCTTCTTTGGTTACATATATGAGTACTTTGGTATGTTGTGCTATTATTGTGTGTGGAGAATTTCTCCACGGGCCTCTGCTGACACTGGACATATATCCAGCTAGCCTAGCCTGGTCAACAAGTGTGAGCCAACTGAACGCAATTCGTACGGGGCACCTTCTGACAAGTGGGTCGGGTTACTGATGCATAACCGTCATCAATCCATACTACTAACACATACGTTATTCTATCCACAGTCTATGTTTGTCTCATCACATAGCGTGTGTTTCTCACTATTTCTAACGGTACTTTACATGGCATTGCCCGATGCCATACATTCAGAGGCTAACATTGTTGAGACATGTCTGGTTGACGTGGAGGACACATCCTTAACCTTCCCTGCTTCGAGTGGATGACACACGCACACTCGCATTTCCTAATTGTGGGTTACGCGCAGGCGCACATGCATATCCGTATTCTGTTTACATATGTTTACTGGGTCTGTGTGGTTACGTGGTGTGTGTTAGTTGTGACTATTCCGGTAACATATCTCTGATCCGGTTGACGGACGTGTGCAGAACGCACTTACACCTTTATACATGTAACAGTCTTTGCAGCATGGACGCATTATGTACACGTTCACATGTATATGTTCTATAGTCGTAATTCAAACGGGACTGCATTCACGTTTGCCGGTTACTGTGACCACTACACGTTAGCTGTTCGGTCTCATTAATATGCATACCCATGGTACTTAGCTACATTAACATATCCCCCACCCCCCCCCCGCACTCACGCACGTCACAGGCATCCATTCCCTGCTGGGAAAGGTGCGGTACTACATGTTAAACATTCCTTATTCCCTCTCGCTCATGGCCCAGGATGCATATGTCGTGACCGCAGGGATGTTCAGATCACAGGTGCTTATATCCCCTACGCATACAGGCCTTCGATTGTCAGGGTGTTCCTGTGGTGCTTTGGGTTTGGTCTTGTCCGCCCAGTGTACGGAACTGCCCTGACCGTGTACGAATGTTAGATGAGTCACATGGGCACGGTTTGTCCGTGTCTATGATACCATGTCCCCCCCCACATTATTCATAACCGTGTGCGCTGATTGGCCGGTGTACCCGTTGTAGATCTTGTTATACTAATTGCACACGGTCCGGTCAAACGGACCTATTTCCATTACTAACCCTCGGTATGTATAACCTGTGTCGCTATATTACATGGGTTTAACATTGCGTGACGGCTTTCACTGAGCCACAGACATGTCCGTTGCTTAGTTTGGGCTGGTTCCGCTCTGCTACACACATTTAACATGGCGGAACAGGTTGAACAGCTCAGCAACGGGGACATCGGGCTCTCCGTCGCTGTTTAGTATTAAATCGCTATGTTGACTTTGTTTCACAGAGCAAGACAGTGTCGACATTGGTAGCGGACATCTCGCGTGGTCGTC
>NC_056734.1:71599736-71667236 GCF_019279795.1 Protopterus annectens
TAATTTCTTTTTCTATAGTTATATTCACTTGATTAATTGCAGAACATTTATTTTATCATGCATATAGCCTCATCAGCTGCTGAACTTTTCTCTCGTATTTTATGCTTCCTATAGCTCTCATGGCTAATATTCATCATTAGTTCATGGTGGAAGTAGCATAAAGCTGACATATCCTGCCAAGGACTGGACAGGATGCAAAAGATTTCGGCACCTTCCTCACCTCCCCATATATCTGTTAGGAGGAGAGCATGCTGATATAAAAAGGGGACACACAGACACCAAAGTGTTGAACTTGCTCTTGAAGAGTTCACTCATGTCATGTCTACAGTGTGAATTCAGTTTTGGTGATTGGCTTGTATTTCAGACTTCTGGGCAGTTAAGTGCTGAATGTAGTGAAAATGTCACTATGCTTTTTTTTTTCTATTCATGTATGTGCACCTATGCTATTACATAAATTGTGATTTTAAAAAATATACATCCATCCACCCCCCCCCCCCAATATTTGCACATGGAGACAGGGTATCAACTCAGAAATGACAATCATCTAGAGTCCGTGTTCATGCTGCTGGGTGTCTGGATGATTAAAAAACAAGTACCCCTTTAGGGACCTCCTTTTATTTTTTGAGAAATCCCACACAAAGATTTCCATGTGGCATATGTATTCTGTTTGCGAGAATCACTGCGATTAATTTGTGCAACTTGTCTTTCCTTTACCCTGAAAAGCATTCTTGGTTGACACAAGAACCCTAATCTTTTGTTTAAAATGGGGTCTCAAAGTCCTTGCTGAGATCTTCATGATTACTGCCCCTTCTTTATTTGATGTTCCCCTCAGGCAAAGAAAAATAAAACTGGTGAAAAGGATACTGAAGGAACCCTTCCTTTGACCCTTTTTCCCATATCTGGGACCAGTGAACCTGCTGTGGCTGTCATCGAGCCCATGACGGGTCAGTCTGATCTTCCTGAACCTCTAATGTTGCACTGTGGGAAGTCTTTGTGGGTCAAGAGTTAGACATGTCCCCTAACACTTGCATGTAAGATACCTGCCAGGACATGAGAACACATTTTTTCTAACTTAAGGGATGAATATACAATCAAGTCTATAGTAAGAGTAGTAGTAGCAGGCTCCTTAATGGAGGTCTGGACAATCCAGTACATCTAAAATGATTAAGCTAGATGCTCCAAAAAAAAAAAACCAGCACCTTTCCCCCTGCTTCCACTTCATGTACTGTTAAGGGGTATCAGGAGGAATGGTACATTAAAAAAAAAAATTTAGTACTTTTCAGTCTCTAGAACCTATTATACTGGCTTCCTTTCATTTCAAAAGGAAATGATCCCCGTTGTCTTCTAAAGAACAGCTTCTTTCAAACTGAAGAGAGGAAAGCTTAGCTTTTGTTTCAGATTTCCTCTCCAGTCCCATACGAGTTAGAAACGAAGGAATATATCTCTTCTGATTCTCTTATGGAGATCTCATTCTCTGATATCTTCCAAAATGAAGACTTACTTAAATGCAAAGGAAGAATGAGTTCAGAAATGAAGAAAAGGTAGTATGACTTTCATGTGAATTTCCCCAAACCCTTGATAATACCACCTGTTCTTGGGGCTTTGAAGGATGCTTTCATTTGTGAAAAATAGTTTGACACTCTGTCTCCTGCACCTAAAAAACCTGAAATGCTACATAAGGTGCCTGACTGTCACACATTTCTCTTCAGAAATCCCCTGGTAGATTTTGTCATCTTAAGGAATAAGGAGGGAGCTCCTAAGCCCTTGGTCTCTTTATTACCAGTGAGAAGCATAGCAGGTCACTCAATAGATATGGCAAGAATGCCTGTACGTCTTCATCCATGGTCTTCAGATCTATAATTTGGAAGTCCTTATGACTAAATGCTTCCTTGCTATGTTTCAAGCATGGAACAGGTAGTTTCTAACCTGCTTGTTTTGTATTTTAAATGTTCTCTAACTTTTTTTTCAGCATTGCAGGTCACAGAGCTACTTTAAAATATTACTATGACACATTTGATGCAGAGTTGCAATCACAAGAAAAGTAATGAGTAGATATGCCTGGCTTAGGTTACTGACTCTCCCCGAGGATGTTGAATCCCAAATTCTCAATGTCCCGTTAGAAAACTTTTTTTTTTTTTTAATAGATCATCTGTTGAGGTGTCTTAAAGCACTTGGATGGAAGGGGCAAGTTAATGCAGTGAGGAAAACCTTTTTTTTTCTGTCAGCAGTTTGATTATAGTAGAAATTCTCCATCTAGGCATGAGCTTTTCTTCAGGAAGTCTTTTAAGAGGGCAGCAAAAATCAGAAACTCATAAATACAAAAAGAAATGGTAAGTTGAAATTGAATATAAGAAAAAAATCTGCATGACTGTTAAATCAGTCCCTCACCTTGGCCAGCCCCTCAAAATAGCAGGCAACCTATTTCTTTCCCTGCCTTTTTGGAAGCAAGTAACAACACATGGTTACTAGGTAATCCAATGGGGCTGCAGACAAATCGGGAATCTGTATACATCCAGAAAATGAAGCACACTTGTTTCCTTGGGTTCTGCTAGAAATGTTAACACAATCCCCACTCCCAGATAGGGAAAGGATTTTACTCCAGGATTTTTCTAGTACCCCAAAAAGAATAAATGAAAGTTTTATCTTACCAAACGCTGACATTATCGAAAATCCTGGAACTCGAAACTGCAATTGTGGGGGACTGTGCCCCCCACTAAATGTATATTCCAACTCTGAGATCGCACTACAGTGAGGAAAGGGCAAATATTCCCATCTTCACTGTACTGAGATCTCACAATTCCGGTTTCGGGTTCCGGGGTTTTTGCTCATGTTAGCGTTCGGTAAGATAAACTTTCATTTATCTAATGTAGACCCAAAAGAAGACACTTGGAGACCAATATTGGCTCTTTCAGTTCTCAATTCTTTTCTAAAAATTCCAAAGTTCAGAATGTTGAACTTTCAGTCTAAATCTCAAGAATGCATACCATCCTATTTTAAAGACTTCAGATGCTAATGTTTTTTGTGTGTCTAGTCTAGATTACATTTTTACTTTACATCCTTGCCATTTGGACTTTCTGCATCTCCAAGGGTCTTTACATAGCTCCAGGAGTTACCTTTTGTAGACTTCAGGGAATCCACATTCTCTACTTCATAATGATCACTGATGCAGTAGCCTAGTGTATACTGGTTATAGCTTGCCTTCCATTGTGCCCAAACTGTCTGGCAGTTTGAAATAAGCTGACTGAAAGACAAGTTTGGATGTAGAGCCATTCGGAGATTTATTGCCACTGAAGAGTACATTCCTCTGAGGCTTTTGAGGATTGACAGTCAGTTTGTACTGTTCCTTTGATGGCCAGGCAAGTTCCTTTGTGGAAAAAAACTTTATTTTCTGATTATTTTAATGCATTCCTCTTCAAGAAAGTTATTTTAAAGCCAAGAGTTTGTGTTTTAATGGACTGTCACAAAACTCTGCTATATATATACTTTTGTACTTACTTTTATACTTTTTTTTCCTCTTCCTACTAGTCTGTGGCTTCAAGTCAGTTGTGTGCAGGTCCCTAATATTATTGATGTAAACAGATTTTCACTTGTATTCAGCATTTAAACTGTATTTACTTCACCTGGAAGAGCTTTGTATGCTGTTGCAACGTATTGTGGGACTTTGGTTTTAAAACCTAAGTGTCTTCCTTCCAGACTGCGTCTACCTTTACTGATACTGCTCCAACTCCTGGAATTATGCCTGTGCAATATTGTATAGCCAGTTTGCACTAAAAGTATGTTCTAAGCTCATACCACAAACTAGTCTTACTTTGTCTACTGTACAGGATACCTGCATACCACTGAGCCCCCCCACCCCCCCAGTACTGACCTGTTTAGAAACCCTGCCTCTGTCTCTTTGCCATCTATAAGTTAGTCACCACCCTAGTGACAACTCTCTCTTAGTTAGCCATACACTCTGTTTTTCTGTTTGTGGTTTCCTTTTAACTGTTATCTTATTGCAAATACCTGTGTATACCTCACTATAACCTCTCTTCCTTCTCTGTCTACACATCCCCACCTCTTCTACTTACCTGCGGACTCTCACTGTGTGCTAATTACTGTTTCCCTCCTGACCTGCTGATTGTTTCTTGTGGTGACTGCCATTTCCTGGCCCATCCTGCTTTGTTTGCCCTCTCTACGCTCGGGCTCACTTTGCTTCCCTCTCACCCCCATTCCCACCCACCCCATACCATTTCCTCTATACCTAACCACCTAATCCCTTCCACCCCTAACTCCACCCCTTCCTGTCTGCTAAAACATTCTTAACTCCTTACCCTCCCCTACTTATCACTTCATAGTTTAGTCTGCTGCAAATCCTCCTCCTTCCTACATATCTCCTACTCACCCTACAGGTTGTTTCACTTGCCCAACAACTTACTTTTCCTAGTCCCTTACCCACTCCTCACTCCATCCCAATCCTACTTCCCCACCTTAAGCCATGGCTATTGCAACCCTCTCTATTTACCTCTTGCCTCCATTACTTCTCATTCTTGCATCTTGTACTACTCCATTACCACCTGTCCATAGAGATCCCACTAATCCCCATACTAAGTGCTTCTCATCTCTGCAGTACTCCATTACAGTCTCCTCCTCTATCTTTTCCATGAACA
This sequence comes from Protopterus annectens, assembly GCF_019279795.1. Classification (NCBI taxonomy): domain Eukaryota; kingdom Metazoa; phylum Chordata; order Ceratodontiformes; family Protopteridae; genus Protopterus; species Protopterus annectens. Next base: position 71,604,386 of record NC_056734.1, read on the forward strand.
TCCCTGTACCTAAAATCAACCTTCCTCCCTCTCACTCTCTAGCATCTAAAACCAAGACTAAGTACTTGACTTACAACCCATTTAAATTCAAACTTGACCAACTTCATGTAGCCGCGCTCCTATCAGGAGACCTACATCCAAATCCTGGGCCTATCCATCACCCCACCATGCATAACTTTACCTCTCCCTATTTAATAAACTCATCCTCTCCAAACAAACGTATTTCCTTTTATTCTATGAATGCCCGTAGTATTCTAAACAAAGTTGGTGAAATCCATGCAAGGATTGCCTTCCATACCCCTGATGTCATCACCCTAACAAAGACTTGGCTGAAAACCCAAACCTCTGATAAACATTCTCCTCCTTGGTTATAATATACTCCGCATAGATCACCAAAACAAAAAAGGGGGTGGCGTAGCCATCCTCTACTCAAACCACCTCACCATTACAAGTATTATGAAACCTATCACATCCTTTTCTCCTGCTGAATTGCTTACAGCTAATCTTAAAATAAGTGACCACACCACTATCAGAATAGCAGCCATCTATATTCCTCCAGGAGACAACATTCCTCTGCTCAAAAATATTCTTTCATATTTTTCTCAACACATCCCCAATGAAACTATCCTCCTTGGGGATGTCAACATTAACTGGTTAATTTTCAGTAATCCAAACACTTATACTCATATTAATTTATATGGCTTTACACAGCTAATCTCCCAACCTACTCATACAAACAACTCTCACACATCTAATACCCTTATTGACTGGGTACTTGTATCTAATCCTTCCAAATATCATAACCCTGAAACTCTGCCAAACACCCTAAGTGTTCACTCCCCACTTTTCAAAACCTCCTAGATTTATCACTTGTTGCAAACTCTAACTTTTATCCAGAAATCTTTAATGCCCTGCTCTTTAAAGTAAACTGGAAATTACTTACCCAACTCCCACTAGAAGAAGCCGTCTTAGCTTTTAACTCCACCTTCCTTAGCATCTTAGATTCACTTGTTCCCTTCGCAAAGTCCGAATTAAGTCCACAATATCTCTGTGGCTTTCAAAAAACACTCATACCCTTTTGATAACTAGAGACAAATTATGGAAAAAATGTTCACAAACTCCCTGCAGACTTGCAAAAATATAAAGAACTCAGAAATCTGACAAAAAAACAAAGATAAAAAGGACTTCTATAACAAACCTCCCACAGCCCTAAAATCTAATCCTAAAAAAATCTGGAACTCTATTAACCAAATATTACATCCCGGTAATCTTAGCTCCCCCAATCCATGCTCAGACAAGACATCTGAAGAAACTGCCACTATCTTTAATACCTATTTTATTGATTCGGTATCGAAGCTACTGAACCCTAACCCAAACTCTTCTACTACTAACATCTCCAACTTTTCTGAACCTACTCCTAATAACTATCTCCTCAAATACCTTCTCCCTCAAACCTGTACCTACTAGCTCCATCAAAACTCTACTCTCTAAATTAAAACCATGCTTGGCATCAGCTGACAATATTCCTTCCACTTTTCTTCTACTAGCAGCTGACTCTCTTGCTCTCCCTGTATCTATCCTAATCGCTCTATCTCGGAGTCTAAAGTCCCTTCCATCTGGAAACAATGCTACACTCTACCTATACACAAAGGAGGTAACTCCTCTGATATCTCCAACTTTAGACCTATCGCTATCCTCTCCCCTCTCTCTAAAGTACTAGAAAAATGTATTCATAAACAAGTTATGCAGTATCTAATACAGGAAAATCTGCTTGTACCCACTCAACATGGCTTCAGACCCAAACATAGCATCACTACAGCTCTATTATCCTTCCTCAACACTGTCTCTATAGCCTTGGACGACAATAAACTTACTTCTTGACTATTCTTGGACCTCTCAAAAGCTTTCGACAATGTTTTTCACTGTCATCTGCTGCACAGACTGCATAATCTCAACTTCTCCTCTGATACTGTTGCATGGTTCTCCAGCTGCCTCACCGATGGATCTCAATCAGTGAGATGGCACTCTGCACTCTCCCCTCCTCTCCCTGTAAAAATGGGTGTACCTGTAGGGTCTATCTTAAAGCCTTTACTTTTTAATATCTTTACTAATCAGCTCTATACCTCCTGTCCTCATCTTTAGTGCAATGCACAGATGACTTTACATTCATCACCACAGCCAACTCTCCCTCTAAGCTCTTCTCAGCTACTCGGGCATCTTTTAACTTGAAACATGGCTCTCCAACAACCAGCTCATCCTTAACCCTAAAAATTAAAGCGGTTACTCTTCCTATCTAAAAAGTTCAACAATATTAAACCCTCCTTCTCCATACAGTCCCTTAATAACACTCCCATTACTAAGCTCTTAGGAGTAATCATTGGCGATCAACTTAAATTTGATTTGCATGTTAATAACTGTATCTAAAAAGATTCATTCAAAACTAGGGCTCCTTTACCATAACAAGAAATTCCTTACCTCTGAAGCCAACATTACTCTCTCTCTTACCTACCTTCTGCCTAGTCTAATGTACAATTCTTACAAATCTTAACTCGGCACTCCTGACCAAACTCAAATCTAACTACAACAAGGTAGCTAGATTTGCTGCCCAACAAACCTACAAATCCCATCACTGTCTTTCTCTAAAACACCTAAACTGGCTTGAATTACCCCACCAGCTTCTTCTGTCTCAGCTCCAGATCATCCATTCTGTCCTATACCAGCCTTCCTACTGCCCAACACTATCCCCTCTCATCTCCCATTATTTTCCCTCCAGACCTCTCCGAAGCTCTAACATAGACCTACTACAAATCTACAAACCAAAGTCTAAATTTGGACGCAACATGTACAGCTATCATCCCACTATTCCTTGGAATAGGCTCCCACTAGAAATCAGGACCCATATACATCCTAAACAATTTAAGACATCCACCAAAGAGCACTTTAAAAGTGACTGGTCCTGCCACTGCACTCTCCCTCCTTAAACATCCCCTACTTCTCATACCTTAATCTACGTTCTGCCCTTAACTCACTCTTCTCACTAGCTCTCTCTAATCTTCCTTGACTACTCTTTGTACTGTCTTCTAAAATCTTGTAAGCAAATCACCTCAGAGAAACATTCTATTGTAATTGTCTTACCTTCATGCAACTACATTATGATAAAACTGGGTTTTTGTAACCACTTACCCCAAAAACTAAGTTCATCTTTGACCTATTTCTTTTTATACATCTTGAAATAGTTTTGCTATACTCATGATCATTGACGCTGTATAACGTTGTATTGCTACTGAATGCCTTGTAATAATCCTGTAACATTGCTGTTTAATGCTAATTTATTATGAACATTGTATAATATGTTGGAGGTTTTCTCCCCGGGCCTCCGCTGAAAAAAGGGCTGTTCAGCTCAGTCAGACAATCCTGGTCAACAAATGTAAAATAAACAGGAGTGCTCATTTTACCTGGCATTGTAATATTTGTTTAAAGTTACTGTAAGCCATTTTTTTCTATGGATGTATTCTTTATTTTACTTTGTGGGACTGACAAAGTGCTATTTTACTGTTTGTTTTTGAAAAGTGACTTTTAAAGATTTTTATTTTTTACCAACATTTGCTGCTTGCTTTCTATGAGAAAGAGGCATAATTTTTGGCTTTACCAAGGAACAGTCTGTCATAGGTTCATAGGAGGTGACTAGACTAGTGGTCCTAGGGCCTTTATAAGCCTAGCCATGTTAACCTGTGTTCTCTAATTGACCTTGGTTAGACAGTCATTATTCACAGATGGTCTGTGATCAGTACCCACTGCTCCTGTCCATAAGTGACACCCCTTGGTTTTTATGGAATTTATGGTCTCCCATCAAATTATTTAGGTTGCGCAGGAGCTCTGCTTCACATGAATTGGGAGTTTATTCCAGAGGAGTGCCAATCTCTGGGAGATGTATCTGTGTCTCCAGCATATTCTGTTAATGTCACAGGCTAGGTTGAGATTCCTGGAGCGAGTGGTTCTTGTCTCATTTGGTTTGCTGATGTGCAGCATTTCTGTTAGGGGATCAGTCAGAGACTGCTGTGTAGGCCAGGCACAAGTTGTCTCAGAAGCCTGTAGGATAACAGAGTATGGTGACCAGGGGTTTCAGTCTTTCCATGTAGGTCCTGTTTTGGAAGCCCTGAATTTTCTTGGTGAGAAACGTGTGTGGTCTCTCCAGCTGCTGCAGGTGTCTGGTGAAGTACTTGCAAACGGGAGCATTGTACTCTATTAGTGGTCTGAGGATAGAGTACAGAGGAGTTATAACATCCTAATCTTGGATGCAATGCCCTTACTTATGAGATGTGCAATGTAGAAGGCTTTCCTTACCGTTGTGGATACATGATGATCGAAGTTTAGATTACTGTCACTCTGTTCTGAAATTTGAGCTGGGGGGGTGCTGTCGATATTGTAATTTGCAGGGATTTCCCCTTTGCCAAAGGGAATAATAATGCACTTTTTTGCAGTTTGTTTTAGTCAGTGTTGGCTTTGACACCAGTAATTTGTCTGTGCTAGCCCCCTTTATTAATATGTTAACATAATTTGGAGACTCAGTGATTTCACCCAGTTTGCAATCATCGGCGAACTTGCTAAGCCAGAGGCCATCTACTTCCACGTGGACTTCCAGGAAATAGATTCCAAACAGTAGAGGGCCCAGCACAGATACTTGTATTATGCCACTGGTAACTGGTCTACTGGTAGTGGTGGAATCACCAACTGTTGACGGTATGTGTTCTCAGCGAGCCAGTTGGCTATCCATCTAGTGATGTATGGGTTAATCCACAGCTGGGAGAGTTTCTGAATGATACCTGAGTCGGGGGTTGTGTCAGAAGCCTTAGCTAAGTGCAGATGGACATTGTATACTGTTTTGCCTTCAGGTCATTGGTGACATTCTCAACAAAGTCCAGGTTCATTAAGCATGATCTACCCTTATCGAAGCCAAACTGGGTCGGGTCAAGAGTTTGAAGGTCCCCTATGTCCTTATTGATAAGGTCCATGATTCTTTCCATGGCCTTGAAGATGAGGCTGGTTAACCTTATGGGTCTATAGTTTCCTGGGTCAGTTAACGAACCCCTTTGTGCAGGAGTATTACTGTTGGCTGTTCTCCACTCTGCTGGAACAAAGCCAGTGCTCAGGCTGAGGTTAAAGAGTGCCAAGTGGTTCCGGTAGGTGGTCTTTTAGATAGCTAAGCAGTCTGGGATGGTCCTGTGGTCTGTCCTTCCAGCCACAAAAAGAAAATGTTAACCAAACAGCCTTTGCCACCATAGCAGGCTCCTGTTTGCCTCAACGGGTCTATACTACCCGATCAAACGTTTAGGTTAGTGAATACCTAAATGCTGACCTGGTAATATCAAAAAATTAAAACCGCAAATGGCCGATTTAACAAAGGAAATTACTTCCCACGGCCACACGCAAAAAAAAAAAAATTAAACCTAAATGAAGTGGGAAGCTTTGCCCCCACAACCTCTAATGTGAGGGGCTGTCCCCCCTAGCTAAATATACCAACTCCGAGATTGCTCTATAGTGGGGAAAGGGGCAAAAATCTGCATATCAGCCATTGGCATTTTTGGTTTTGCTGTTACCAGTTCGATGTTTAGGTATTCACTAACCAAAATGTTCGATTGGATAATAGGAGCCTGCCTCAACCACAGGTAGGAGACTCTTATATGGCTATTAGTTTTATCACAAGCCACTCATCTTTTACAAGGATTCCTCTAGTGTAGCACCTACAGCCACTACACACCAGGGCTTAGCCATGTCCTCGGCAGCTTTTTGGGTCTTGCCAGTGGGCAAGGGAGAGCCACTCTTGGAGGTCCTTGGAGAGGGAACAGGGATGACTTTCATGTTTTGTCAGAATCTTGTGCCCATACTGGGGAAGTTTCTGCTACCATTATTAACACTGGTAGTCCCAGTTTTCCCGTCAAAAGGAAACTGGGAAACTAAGCATGTATCTGTCTCCTCAAATTTCCTTTGATAGGAGTAGTTTACTGGGTCTGGCTCAGGTTTTAAGTCAGGCTGTTGATCCTTTTTGAAAATAGTCTCAGGTAAAAGAGAGGGATACCGCCCTTCCTGAAGAAATTCACGATTTTGAATCTGGACAGGAGAATGTAGGAACAGATAATACAGGGTTTTCTCTTCAGTTTTCTTTTTCCAGCTCAGCGGAGTTCAGTTTATGACTATCCCTTTGGGGGATTCTTTTTCTCTTGGACTACTACTTAGAATGTGCCTGTGTTTTTAGTGAGAGAACACTGAAGTTTTTCAGTTCTTCAGAAAATATTATGAACCTTTGGATGGTGTGTGTTACTACTTGTAGTTTTCCAGACGGCTACCCCTAAAAAGTAAGCAAAGATTCAAGAACTTTATATATCTCAAGTATTTATGTAACCTTTCCAAACCCTAGTCCAGCAGATATAGCTTTAGTTAATCCTTCAGCTGCTAAGCATTTTAATTCCAGTCGTAATCCCTTTGTGATTTGGATGGAAACATTGATAAGTATGGGAAAAATGTATGCTTCTGCAGCTTTGATTTTTCAGAATTTTTAATTGTAGCATACTGTGTTAAGGTCTGTTCTAATAGTGAAAAGTATAAGGAGTTTTTATTATCTACAGTTATTCCTTGTAAGGGAAAAATTTAAGTAATTTACAAATAAGTTACAAAGATGTGTCTGGAGCTTTTCTCCCTGGGCCTCCGCTGAAAATTGGCTCGTTCCATGTCTGACTTTCCTGGTAAACAAATGTTAAGCAAATAAGTTTAATATCTTCTGTTCAAGTCAGTTCTCTTTATGTACAGTGTGTGTGTATGACTGATACTTCTTCCAGTGCAGTGGCCACTGGTACTGTTTTGCAAAGGTTTGTCTGGCTGCTTTCTCAGAAATTTCCAGATTTAAAAAAAAAAAAAAAAAAAAAATGCAATGATTATGTAAATCGCTTGCAGTTTTAAAATTGTCTCTAACTCTATTTTATTACTTTCCCTCTGGTGTAAACTTTGTATGTTACTAATCATTAATTGCTACTTATGCAAACTTTGTATGTGCTCTTGTGAATTTTTTTTTTATTTACTCATGTGGAGCTTTTATCCCCGGGTCTCCGCTGAAAAAGGGCTCCTGCTCAGTCAGACTTTCCCAGTCAACAAATAAGAGATTTTAAATTCTCTTTTGGATAGAGATTTGGTTTTCAGCCCCTCTGCTGCATAGGTGATCAAAAAGTGTGATAAAAGGGGCAAGCTGATACAGGAATCTTAAGACTTTTCAGCCCTCCTTTTCCAAGGTGTTAACTTTTCATCCAGTTTTGTTAAGAAACAAACTAAGCAGTCTCTGCAAAATACAGGTAAACAGACATTTAAGAAGAAATGAAAAGGGGATACCAAGGATAATTCTGGAAACTCCGAAAGCCAAGGGCAGTCCAATAAGTCAGATGACAGAGAAACTTTGTTCCCCCCTCCCACCCTGGCAGCCCTTTCTTCCATAAAGTCTGACTCTCCATATTTCTCTTTGGCAACAGATAGTTTGATAAATGGGTTCTGAAGATCATTCATGAAGCTTACAGATGGCAGTAGGAGGAAAATCCTTCTTTCCAGGGGTAATCCTCCTTCTCCAAAACGGCCTCTGTTTCCTCCTGTCCATCGCATACTGTCCCAGGCTGTGATATAACCTATTCCTCCTTCCCAGGTGGGGGAAGAGGTTTTATTCAAGGATGTTTTAGTGCCAAAGAAAGGAAATCCTTTGAGACCAGTTCTGGATCTTTGTTTCCTAAAGTGATGGTACCCAGATGCAAAATGTGTAATTTCACAACCTGTTCACGTTTCCTTGTAACATTAGATTTAAAATATGCTTATTACATTCCCAGTCATACAGACTTCAGGCATTTCCTAAGGTTCAAGTTCTCTGCTTTATCGTTTGGACTGTCCACTGCACCAAGAGTGTTGACCGTGTTTAGCTCCAGATGTTAAGTTGTCAATCTCGCCTTCATTCTTGCTGGATGGGTTCGAAGCCGATCCTCGGCTCCGACTCGGCACTTGCTTTAGCTCGAGAACTCCTTTTACCAGCTCGAGGCAACCCTATATCCCATGATGCAAGGCGGAACTACCTCTGATCTCGTTTGCCGCTTAGCGAAAGAGGTCTCCTTTGCCAGCTGAGGTAAGTTTTTTCTTAGTCAAATAAGAAAAAGTGTAGTTAGGGGTTTATTTTTCCCTGTTAGTGTTAGTGTAGTCTGTAATTAGTTACAGCCCTCCCTATTCCCTATTTTTCAACCTTTTTGTAAACTTTTATAAGTTTTAATCTAAAGTAGTTTAGTCAGGCCTAGTTCCCCTTGGTTATCCCTTCCTGTGTGTTTGTGTAAGGGATTAATTTGTGTGTTTGTTGGGACTGTTTGTGTTCTATCCTCCTAAGGATGTCAAAAGAAGGCAAGGTCTCAGGCTTCAAGAAGTGTGACCAGTGCTGTCAGAAAATGTCTCTGACAGACGGTCACACTTGTGTTTATTGCCTGGGGCCTTTGCACCTGCAGGACTCCTGTGCGTTGTGTCATGCTTTTAGCCAGAGAGTCCTGCAGGAAAGGAGGAATAAACTCATCCTCCGAGGTTTACTTAAACCTGAAGGATCTCCTCCTAAATCAGGGTCAGGAAAACCTCATAAGCCACCGAAGGCTCAGGCTACAGTGTCCAAGCCTCCTCCGGTGGCTCCGGCTCCGTCGGAGCCGATATCGGCTCCGGCTGGAGTCGATACTTCTTCGACTCAAGTAGTGGGTTCGGTGCCGGCTGGCTCCGGTACCCTGACTACTGTGGCCTTGTCGGCTCCGGCTGGAGCCGACACTTTATCCAGCATCGGAGCCGAGAAATCCTCGGCTCCATCTGGAGTTCTAGGGACTTCGGCCCGATGGCTTCGACCCGTAAGAGATCTCGGTCCCCTCTATTATGAGTATCCACTCGGCCCGGGATCTCCTCTTTTGTCGGAGCGGAGCCATCGGAGCCGATCTTCGAGATCTTCCAGGCTGTCTGACCACGACTTGGAGAGGGTGGTAAGCAGGCTGTTGAAGTCTCAGGCACTGGCCCAAATGCTCCATAGCCCGTCTCAACAGACTTCGGCTATAACCCCAATTCTTGAACTTCCTCCTCCGACTGTACACCAGAGTTCGGAGCCGGAGCTTCTTGGGACAGCGACTGTTTCGATGCCGGAGCCGATACATCCTTCGGCTCCGTCGTCCTGGGCTCCGATCTCCTCCTTGAGACCTTCCTTGGAGGGATCCGGTCGTCGGGTTTCCACTGTCTGCTCCGAGGGGGCTAGTGGCATCGGACCCTTGTCCGACCCCGCTCTCCCTCTCGGGGCTTCGGCTTTGGTAAGCTCGGCGCCGACATCGGCCTCGGAGCCTTCTCTCTCTTTGGAGCCGACCATTCCTGTCTCTTCGGAGCGGGTATGTTCCGGCCTCCCGGGGAGAGGAGCCTTTGAGGTGATGAGGAGTGTCCTGGCCTCTGAGCCTGGTCAACGGTCCATCCCTCTAGCTCCTCCCTCTTCAGTGCCTGTAGATGCCTCTTGCCAGCCTCTTGCTCTTAGGCCCAGGGATCCATCGCCCCAGGTTTCCCCACTGGGAATTTCCTCCTCTTCCGAGGTTTCTCCTGACCCTGCAGGGGAACCCCCTCGGAAGAGGACGTGTAAGAGGAAACACACAGACTCCCCTGAGTCTACTACATCTGATACCGACTTAGATGAGTCTGAGGGTTCCCCACGGTCCCCCTCTGAGGATGTCTTTTTCAGACATCCTTGAGCTCCTCAAACAGAGGGGGAATTGGCCAGCCATTGATCCCTCCGAGGATGAGTCGGTATACCTGGAGGCTTTTGGATCCCGACTCTCCACCTCCTGGGTGTCTCCGCCTTTCGACCCACTTATGCAGGTAGTGGCTCGGAAGGCGTGGGCGGCTCCAGATTCTGTGGAACCTGTCCCCAGAAGGCCATCCAAGTTCATTACGGCCCCGTCGGATAAACAGTTCCTTTCCAAAGGTGTCTCTGTGGATGCTATGGTGGTGGCGGCCACTAAGAAGGAACTGGCGGATCCTTCAGTACCTGTCCATCCTCCTAACAAGGATTCTAGGACCATGGACAGGTATGGAAAGCGGATGTTTTCTTCAGCGACCTTTGCTATGCTCGCTGAATTACCTTTGTCACTTCACCAGGCTTCAACGAGATATTCTCAAGGAACTGGGTGAAGTAGTCCAGGATCCTTCTGCTGCTGGGGCTCAGGAAAAGATTGCCTCACAGCTTGCTATCCTGAATTCCATATCTAACTCCTCCATGTGGCTCATATCTTATGCGGCCGATGGAGCGAGCAGGGCTGCAGGCACAGGAGTTGCTCTTAGACGCCAAGCCTGGATGCGGCTGTGTAATTTTGCGGACCCTTTTAAGGTGTCCTTCACTAATACCCCCTTTGATGGTTCGGCTTTGTTCGGACCTCAAGTGAAGGATACCTTGACCAGGTGTGAGCAGGACGGTAAAACTCTTTCTGCCGTTGGAGTCCAATTTTCCGCTCCTTCTAGACCATATCCCAAGGGTCAGAAAGGGGGGAAGATGTGGTTCCGTAAAGCCCAAGGAGCTACACCGGACACACGTGGTCAGTTTACCCCCAGAGGCAGAGGGGGTAACAATAATAGACGCCGCCCTAGAGGCAGGGGGGGTCCTCAGAACCAGGGCAACAGGGAGTCTCTTCCTGAGAAGCCCTTTCAGCATCCCTGAGGTGTTGCCCGACTGTCCACCCTTGGAGGCAGTCGGGGGAAGGATTTCACTGTACCCAGTAGCCTGGCAATCCCTATCCCAAGAGAAGTGGGTACAGTCGATTATATCCGAGGGTTACAAGATCCCCTTCATAAGGTTTCCCGTACCTCCAATCCCTTCCAGACATCTCACCCGGTCAAAGGGATTTGGCAAAACAGGAGGTTTCAAAACTCCTAGAAAAAAGAGCCGTCCAGACAGTACCGGCAGACCAAGTAGGATCCGGCGTCTACTCAAGATTCTTTTTGGTCCCCAAAAGGACGGGAGATTGGAGACCAATATTAGACCTGAGCAATCTGAACAGATTTGTCAAAAAGGCAAGATTCCAGATGGTCACGCTTCAGTCCATTCTACCTTTTCTGGGCAAGGACAACTGGATGTGCTCTATAGACCTTCAGGATGCGTACTATCACATAAAGATTCACAGGCGCTCCAGGAGGTTTCTCCGCTTTCGGCTAGGGACCAGTCATTACCAATTCAGAGCCTTGCCCTTTGGCCTCACTTCAGCCCCCAGAGTGTTTACCAAATGCATGGCAGTGGTCACAGCTCACCTGAGACGTCTAGGATTCCAGGTGTTTCCTTATTTGGACGACTGGCTCCTCTCCGCCACCACCAAGTGTCAGCTTCTTCAGTCCAGAGACTACACCCTTCAGCTTTGCAAGAATCTGGGAATTTCAGTAAATTTCGAAAAATCTTCTCTGCTGCCTTGCCAATCTATCACCTTTATAGGCGCAGAGTTAAATACCGTCAAAATGTTAGCCAGACTAACAGACCAAAGAATTCTGGACATCCAAAAATTTGTTCGGCTTCTGTTACAAAGCAACAAGATCAAAGCCAGGTTTGTCCTGAAGGTTCTAGGCCTAATGGCTGCGGCCATTGTTCTTCTACCACTGGCTTCGCTTTCACATGCGTCTCCTGCAGTGGATGCTATTCACGCAGTGGTCGTATCACAATCTTCCGATGAGACACGAAATCTTAGTAACACAGTCGCAGGGCTCATCTGGGCTGGTGGATATCTTCCCCTCTTCTTCATCAGGGCCGACCCTTTGTTCCCCCTCCTCCAGTTGCCACAGTCACCACGGATGCCTCTCTGATCGGGTGGGGGGGGGCATTATCAGGGCAGGATGGTCCACGGGACGTGGCAACCCATAGAATACCATCTGCACATAAATGTCCTGGAGATGAGAGCAGTGCTTTTAACGTTGCAAGCCCTCGGCGACTTTCTTCCCACGGGACTATTGCAGTACAGACGGACAACATGTCCGTGGTCTGGTACATCAACAAACAGGGCGGAACCAGGTCCTATCCCTTATGTCGAGAAGCTCTCAGACTTTGGCAATGGGCGATCTCTTCTCAGCGGTTTCTGATAGCAACGCACATCCCCGGCAGGTCCAACCTATTGGCGGACAGGCTAAGCAGATCTATTCTGATGCCTCACGAGTGGTCTCTCAATCAATCTGTAGTGGATCAGATTTTTCTGAAGTGGGGCACTCCTTGTTGCGAACTATTCGCTACCTCTCAAAACAACAAGTGCCCAGACTATTTCACTCTATTTCCCCTTCCAGGCCAACCCCTGAGAGACTCTCTAACCCAGGATTGGCCTCGGGGACTTCTTTATGCCTTTCCTCCCTTTCCATTGATTCCACAAGTCATTCAGAAAGCCACCGTTTTGAGAGCCAAATTGATCCTCATTGCTCCTTTTGGCCTCGACAAATTTGGTTTCCGTCTCTGCATCGTCACCTTCTGGTGCAGCCCTGGCATCTGGACCCAGTTCCGGATCTTTTGATCCACCAGTCGGGTCAGCAGCACCGGGCCATTCATTCTCTCAACCTCACTGCTTGGTTGCTCCACTTCCTTCCCTAGCCAGGCTACCAATGATTTCTGACTCAGTCAGAGACATTTTAGTGTCTTCTTTGAAGTCGTCCACTAGGACTATTTATGCTAGCAAGTGGCGACTGTTTTCGATTTGGGCAAACTCCAGAAATATTGATCCTTTTACTGCTCCCGTACATTCTGTTTTAGATTTCCTAGCGGAGGTTTTTCATTCGGGATCCTCGTCATCTACAGTCAAAGTACAACTGGCTGCCATTTCCAAGTATCATGTTGGCTTGCATGACAATAACATCATGTCTCATAGATTATGCAAGGCCTTTTTGAGAGGAGTTTTTCTCCTAAAACCACCTATAAAGCATCCTCCTCCGCAATGGGATCTAAACTTAATGTTAGCATCCTTGATACTACCTCATTTCGAACCGTCTGCTTCATGTTCTTTGAAGTTATTGACGTGGAAAACTATATTTTTACTGGCTGTCACTTCTGCAAGAAGGGTTTCAGATTCAAGCTCTGTATTCGTTCACCTTATTTGGTTTTTCATAAGGACAGGGTATCGTTAAGAACTAACCCTTCCTTTCTCCCCAAGGTTGTATCTCAAACCAATATTAACCAATCTATAGATTTACCAGTCTTTTTCCCTAACTATTCTGACAGAGCTGAACAGAAATTGCATTTTTTGGATGTCCATCGTCAGCTCAGGTACTACTTGCATAGGACTAAACAAATTAGAAAATCGGACCAATTGTTTGTCTCTTATGCAGAAAACAGGTTAGGTCTTCCAGTTTCTAAAGTGACCTTATCCAGATGGTTGACTTCCACCATTTCCTATGTGTACTCTCTCAGAGGCAAACAACTATCTTCTAAGCCAAAAGCACACTCGACCAGGAGTCTATCCACTTCTGCAGCCTTTCAGGATAGACTTCCCATTGATACCATTTGTGCAGCAGCTACTTGGGCCACGCCTCATACCTTTGTTTCTCATTACAAGTTGGATCTGGCCTCCAGAGATAGGGCCAGTTTTGGTTCCACAGTTCTCAAGAGTCTGTTCCATTGAGCCACCCGGGATACAGGTGCTAGGGACGCGGTCCCATCCAGCAAGAATGAAGGCGAGATTGACAACTTAACATTTAGAAGTTATGTACCTACCATAACGTTCCATGTTAGTTGTCTTCTCTCGCCTTCTTTCTTGTGTCCCTCCCTCCTTCCCCCTGGCCTGGACAGATCTTGAAGAGTTCCTATTAGTTTGTTTCCTCTGGATCTTTGTTATGAGGACTTCTTTTAGGAAACTTGTTCCTAATTTGGTTAGGATAACCTTTAGCAAGGTAAGTTAGCTGCCCTAGCTGCCAAACGAGATCTGAGGTAGTTCCGCCTTGCATCATGGGATATAGGGTTGCCTCGAGCTGGTAAAAGGAGTTCTCGAGCTAAAGCAAGTGCCGAGTCGGAGCCGAGGATCGGCTCCGAACCCATCCAGCAAGAAAGAAGGCGAGAGAAGACAACTAACATGGAACGTTATGGTAGGTACATAACTTCTAATTATAGCTCATTGCAGGCCACAGGGTATCCAGATTTTTCCTTATTTAGATGACTTGCTTATCTTTACGGACTTTCTTTGCAGTGTCAGATATATCTCACTTAGGTGAGATATCTCTTACATAAGTTAGGATTTCAAGAGAACAAGCACAAGTCTTTTGACTCCTCTTCACAGGTTTGTATTCTTGAGGTATCTTATCTATATCAATTTCTAGGGTTTCCCCCTCAGACTTCAGTCACTGTGAGAGAATACCTCAGGATGTTTGGTGTCCTGGCTTCTGTGATTCTTATGATACCGCTGGTAAGACTCCCACATGAGAAAGGTACAGTTGTATCTAAAGTCTCTTTGGTTCCAACCCCCCTGTCTTTTCAGATCCATTGCTGGGGTTTGCCTGAAGGGACATTACTTGGTGGAGACAACAAATGTTCCTAAATCCAGGTCTTCCCCTTTCTCTTCCAAAGGAGTCAGTCAGTCACCACAGATGCCTCAGACTTTGCTTGGGAAGCAGTTTCAGGAGGGATAAAAGTGCAAGATGTGTGGAACACCAAGAACAAACACAAGCACAAAAATATAAAAGTGATGCATGCCCTGATCAAGACACAACTCTCTGAATCATCTTTGGTCTCTGGGACTTCTACAGGTTGTTACAGATAGTACCACAGTCATGTGGTACACCAAAAAGCAGTGAGGAACCAGGTTGTAAACCCTTCTACAAACTAGCCCTGTTAGCTTGGGATATAGCTTCTCAGCACAGTCTCACTCCGCAGTAATCCTACATTCTGTCAGAGCAAAACTGTGTGGCGGACAAGTTGAGCAGGATAACTGCAGACCCTTACAAATGGAAACTAGATCAGGGGGGCTTCCAAGATTTGGTTTATCTGTGATGAGTTCCTTGGGTAGACCTCTCTATTTCCTTTTTGAACAATCAGCTGGCAAGATTCTGTGCAAGAAAGCCTAGAAGACAGGTAAGTTAGGTTCATACTAGGCTATCTGCCCTGGGGCAATTATAAGCCTAGCCTGATTCTGTATGGCTTACGCCACCCCTTGATTTGAGTATACTGTGCCCTTTTTAAGGTTTAGTTTACTGTGCCTCTGTCTATAGATTCATAGGTTCATACTAGGCTTTCATAGGTTCATACTAAGTTGCTTATCTTTGGAAAAGGATGTTTCTGTATGCTTTTCCGCCCATTCTAGTATTATTCCTGGTACTTCAGAAGGAGTACCCCAAGTTCATTGTGGAGATTTCCTTCTGGCCCAGGCAATCGTGGTTCTCCCTTCTTACAGAAATGGCCAGGGGCAATTACTACAAGCTTCTTCGTGGGCTGGATTTACTTTGCACAAGAAAAGGGGTGTTTGTTACATCCTGACAACAATCAACTTCAGTTGACTGCCTGGGTGATAAGGTCTTAATTCCCATTAGGCACTGGTTTACTGAGGATGTGCAGCAGGTACTAATGGAAGCAAGAAAGCCACTACTAGAAAATCATGTATTGGCAAATAGGTTTTCTAGTTGGTGTCAACAACACTAGTGCCATTCATGGGTGGTAGTTCTCCAGTTTTACATTATCTGTGTATGTGTTACTATCCTTTGACCTTTCTTACTCCTCTGTCAGGGTTCATTTATCAGCCATTTCAGCATGTCTGCCCATGGATCCTCCTCCTTCAATGCATTCTCATGTCAAAATGCTTTTGAAAGGGGTTTTGTATAAAGAGACCTTCAAGAAAACTGGTGGCCCATCATTGGATTCATAACTATGCATTAGAGAAGCTAACGCTTGCTGCATTTGAACCAGCTAACCTGGTTGACTTTAGGTTCTTAACATGGAAATTAGTTTTACCGATTGCTCTGACCTATAGGAGAAGTACATGGCTGAGTTGCAAGCTCTTATGGTGAATCAACCCTGCCTTATTTTCCACAGGCACAGAATTTCTTTAACTAATCCTTTTGTGCCTGAAGTGGTGTCTGGGTTTACTTTAAACCAAACTGTTCGTCTGCCTGTTTTCTTTCCTGAATCTAAAAATGAGGGAGCAGGATACTCCATGCCTTGGATGTCCACAGACAGCTCTGGTACTGTATTAACAGAACTAAATGTTTCAGGTCTTCAGATCAATTGTTCATTTTTTGTGAAGGTAAGAGTAAAGGACAACCTGTGTCAAAGCAGACCATTTTAAATGGTTGTTTAAATCTGCTCGTTATACACGCCACAACAAAACATTTCAGGCAGGGCCAAGGCCCACTCTAACAGGGCCCTGGCTTCCTCTGTGGCTTTTTGGAAAGGGTTGGGTTATCAAAGTATTTCAGCAGCAACAACTTTGTCTCCTGTATGTACTTTTACAAAGCACTATAAACTTGATTCCTCTTTCAGTTCAGATCTGGCTTTGCTAGGACCATTCTCAAGGGACTTCTGGGCTCTTTTCCTTCCACTTCCCAAAATTTGTAAGCTGTGGTAATATCTCCTTATAGCTGCGATTACTGAAGCAGCGATCAGTATCAAGAACATAGTACAGTTGTGTAAGTAAACTTACCATAGCAGTAAATGTTCGAATGATCGCTGCTACAGTAGCTCCTCATTCCCTCCATCCCACTTGTTTCTTGGTGTGTTTATGCTTTGGTGTGGTGATTTAGCTTTTTGTTCTTGCTAGTATTGCCTTTTCAGGGCTCAGCCTCCCTCTGTTAGCAGTAAAGCTCTGAAGGGCTTGGCATCCAAAGTTAGACCTAACTATGATTTTCAAACTAAACCTGGAAAAGTCCTCCCTACTCCCATCTCACGGGGTAACATTTCTGGAATGTCATTTAGACACTTCACCCATGATGGCCTGTCTCCTTCCAGAAAAGGTAGCATTTTACCACCTACAGTTCTTACATCTGGCTCACCAATTCTCTGTGACCATTGCAAAGGAATTTTTCATAATTCTGTGCTATGTCTTCAGCTGTCCTAATTGTTTCTTCCATATGTCATATTCAGAATATTCAGTGGTTCAAGTCCATTTGAAGTCTACTGCAGTATCCTTTGTCCTTCTCTGTGTCAGTTCTGGGCTTTGTCAAGAAATAACTTCTGTGGTGGAAAAATCAGGTTCACCCAAGTCCATGTTCTCCTATTTTCTTACGTACTCCAGTTAAGTCTGTAACAATGGGGTGCATAAGACTTTGCCTTTGGGAGGGGGGCGGTTTCCAAAGGAATCAAAGTTCAGGAGATTTGTGATCCCTACTTAAGAAAAAAAAAATGCATCAACATCAAGGAATTGATGGCCCTGATAAAAGCATTAAGGGCCTTGCATCAACTGTAGATCAGGGGCCACTTTTGGTGATGAGACCGCACTACAGTCATGTTGTACATAAACAGGGGTTGTACCAGGCCTTCCCTCTTGTGCACAGACTGTCTGCGATTGCCTGGGAGGTTGTAACTCGGCACCAGTCTCTCCCTTCAGGCAACATACATACCATCAGAGCAGAACAATGCTGCAGGCTGACTGAGCAGATCCAGGGCAGACTGTCATAAATGGATGTTGCACCCAGCTGTCTTCCAGGAAATTCCATCTCTGGGGAACTTCCCAAGTAAATCTGATCATCTCTATTCACAGCAGATATTTTCAGAAGTTCTATTCCAGCACCCTTTGGAGTCAGGCCTGGAAAACAGATGCCTTTTTCTTTCTCATAGATGGGAATGCTCCTGTATGCCTCCCCCCTTTCCTCTGATTGCCAGAGTCCTACTAAAGGTTATGAAAGACTCTCCCAAGATTCTCCTGGTAACTTCCTTTTGACCCAGACAGCATTGCTTCCCTCTTCTTGTGCACCTGGCCAGGGGCAGTTACCAAAACTTCCTCATAGTGGACCTATTCACACAAGACAAGGGGTCTCTTGTCCACTCCCAACATTCTGAACGTAAACCTGACTTTATGGATATGTTTTTGATCCCTTTCAAGCACCTGTTTACAGAGAATGTGCAGCGGGTATGAAATTGCTAATAGAAAATCATATTTAGCTGGAATGGAAACTATTTTCTAATTGATGCTCTACTGGAGATCAGGACCCATCCCAGACAGGGACACCACTGGTTCACTAGTACTTGTGTGAATTATCCTGTTTATGACCTATCTTTCGCTTCACCCTTTCATTGGATCATAGGAGGTTACTAGGCTATTGTCCCTGAGGCCCTTATAAGCCCAGCCAAGAGTTTAGCCCATGTTTAGACAAATCACCCAATGCCCCTGTCCAGCAGGGACATGGGTGGAATCCCAGGGGTATATTTTCTGTTTCACATCCAGTTATCCTGGTTTCGCTTAAAAAGGGCTAAAGAGGTACTCTGCTTGATGTGGAGAGGAAGTCTGTTCCGTAGATGGAGTCGTCTCTGGGGCACAAATCGATTCCGAAAACAAGTCTTGTTGAAGTCACAGATCAAGTTGAGGCCGCCATTGCAGGTTACTAGAGTGGAGCTTGACTTGCGAATATGCAGCAAGTCCCATCAAGGTGAGGTCCGTGATCGCCTTGTTTGTCAGACAGAGGTCACCTCTGAGGTGTCTGTATGAAACTGAGTAGAGGGATAGGGCTTTTAGACCATCTGTGTATGGTAGATTGTTGAGGCCCTGGATTGTCTTGGTGATGAGCTGCTGCATGTGCTTTGCGAGGTACATGCCGAAAGGGGAGTTGTACTCAATAATGGGCTTTATAAGGGAAGAATACAGGGATGTTATGACCTCCTTGTCCCTGTATGAGATACTCTTACTTATGAGGTGAGCTGAGCCATGTAGAAGGCTTTTCCATACAACGGAAGCAACATGGTGGCCAAAAGTCAGGTTGCTATCAACCTGGGTGCCCAAAGCCCTCACTACATTTTGTGTGCTTAGGACATTGTTATTAATGTGATAATTTGTGGGGACGTCACTTTCCCCAAAGGGAATGATGATGCATTTTTTGGTATTCAGCTTGAGGACATATTTCTGGCACCAGTCATTTGTCTGAGTGGAGGATATCCACATCACTAGGGGAATTGATGACAGCACCAGCTTGCAGTCTTATGCAAACTTGGTCAGCCATAGCCCACTGGTTTTGGCCTGCACCTCAGAAAAGTATATCCCAAATAACAGAGGCCCAAAGACCGAATCCTGGGGTATGCTGCTTCTTACGGGTCTTCTGTTTGAGGTGGCTTCCCCTATTTTGACTGTGGGTTCTATCAGTGAGCCAGTTTGCTACCCATCTAGTAACATATGGATTGATGCGTAGTTGAGAGAGTTTATCTATTATTCCCAAGTGGGGAATAGTGTCAAAGGCTTTGGCTAGGTCAAGGTCGGCAGTGTGCACAATCTTCCCCTCATCCATGGCTTTGGTGACTGTCTCAAAGAAATCGACCAAATTTAGCAGACGTGACCTCCCCTTGACGAAGCCAAACTGTGTGGGATCAAGTGATTGGAGGTTGCCAGTGTCCTTGTTAGAGGTTCATGATCATCCATTCCATGGCCTTGCAGATCAGGCTAATTAGGCTGATGGGTCTATAATTTCCCAGATCGGTGGATGCTCCACCTTTGTGTGTGTAAAGGGATGACTGTGGCTGTGATCCACTCAGCTGGGATGAAGTCAGTACTCTGGCTTTGGTTAAATAGGGTGCCTAATAGTGCTGCAAGTTCCTGCCCGAGTTCACTTAGGATGCAGGCTGGGATGTTATCGGGTTCCATGGAGGCTGTATTTTTTGCCTTTGAAAGAGCAGTGACTATTTGTTCCCTAGATATAAGGTGAAGGAGCAGGTACTGGGGATGTCCTGATTTACTGATGGGGGGACATAGCGGTAAAGTTTTCACTGAATCTGTATATGTGGTGTCCTTGATCACCAGTTCTGAACAGATCTGGGTGCTTCCTTTGAGGTAGCAGACATATGTGAAGAAGGCCTTATGATTGTCTGCCTCTAGTAGAGGTGGCCAATTTGGACTCGAAGTTTGCTTTGGAGGATTTCACTAGTGCTCTTATTTGCTTGTTCAGGCTAAGGAGACATTGCTTCCAATTGGGCACCTGCTCCTTCTTGGTCTTGGACAGCATTTTTTTTTCCTTTTGTTTGTTTATTGTAAATGTCCACCAGACAGGTTTACTCTTCCTTGTGGAGGATGATTTAGTCCTGTTGGGTATTTCTGATTCCATGCGTCTGTATAATGCTTGTATAGTGCTTTGGTGTAGTTTTTGATATTGGTCCCAGTTCCTGCAGAGGGGAAGGGGGCTATGAAGCTGTTTATACCATCCCTCAAGAGTTTGTAATCTGCTTTGGAGAAGTTTTTTTGTCTGATCTTAGCTAGAGGGGTTGGGGGAGATTGTGACTTTGAAAGTGACCACTTTGTGTCAGATCTTACAGGGGAAGGATGATGCTGTAGGGATGCTTCAGTGGTTACTCATGTTGGTTAATACAAAGTCCAAGATATTATCACCCCTTGTGAGGGTATTGAGTAGCTGTTCCAAGGCATTTGCATTTTAAAAAATCAAGGAATCTCTGGGCATTTGTGTTCTGGCATGAGTAGTTCTTCCAATCTATGTTTGGGAAGTTAGTCACCCAGGATCAGGGTAAAGGGTTGAATCTTGATGGATTCGAACAGGTCCAAATAGGCAGATCGGGCATCTTGAGTCAGATTTGGGGGCCAGTAGCTAGCTATGATTTGAATAGGGGCCTTATCAATGGTTAACTGCACCTGGAGTTTCTCCTGTGCGTCGTACTGTAGTTTAATGTATATTGAAACTCCACCACCTTTGGCTTTACTGCCCACAGCCTGGGGTCTAAAATCTGTGATAGGAGGAGTAACCAGGTAAGGTTGGGGTGCTCCCTTCAGCTTTGAACCTGGCTTCTGTGACTGCACAGATGTCAGCATTTTCCAAGGTTAAGAATGCCTGCAATTAGTGCAGTTTCATGTTTGGACTCCTAGCATTTAGCAGCATGACCTTTAATTTGTGCTTTGTTGAAATTTTTATGTTGGTAGTTTTAACCTCCTCACTTTTCCTAAAAAAAAAAAAAAAAAAAAAAGCACTGTAGGGGAGGCAAGAGCCTTTGCCAGAAGCCTGAAGCCCAGGTGAGACAGATGCAGTTGATCTCTGGCAAAGCATCGTGGTCTGTCAGTCGTATCTTCCCAGGCTGTCAGGTACTGGATCCCCCAGGAATAACACCAGAAACTAAGCCAATTGTTAGTCATTTTCTGTTTGTATTGAGGCATCATTCTGTGTGACTACAGAATACTGCTTAAGGCTAGGGACATACCTGCCTGGGACACATAATCAGCGAGCTCAATCATGTCTGTCTTCATATAGTCCAGAGAGGTACGTCCAAGTCATTCATGCCAACATGGACTATGACAGAGTCCTAACGATGCCTGTTCATCTTCGTTCCCGATTTTAAGAAAATCTTGAAACTGGTATTACATATCGAGCTATCTTGAAAACAGGTTGTCATTGTGGCATCCAACTGTTGTTTTGAAGACAATAGCTTTATCTCTATTTGAACCTTCAGCTAGTTCCTCCCCGAGGTTCTTTCCCCTGGAAGGCAGCTGTACTTGTTGCTCTGACCTTTATTAGAAGAGGAGTCTTTCATAATGATGGAATGAATATTAGAAGAAATCCATTATTTATGCCTAAGATGTTTTCTGAATTGACTCTGAAACAGTCCATCTACCTTCCTTTTTTTCTTGCCCCAAACTAAAAATAGAGAGGCTTCTGTGTTCCCTGGATGTCAATGTACAGCTCAGATACTTGGATAACAAAAAAAGATTTTGGACTATCAGTCCAACTCTTTGCTTTATGAAAGTTTAAAAAAAAGACAGCCAGCTTCTAAAAGGTCAGTATCCAAATGGTTTCCCTAGACTATTCAGTTCTGTTAATTTCCACCACCACCCCATGAATGTTTGGGCACACTTCACTATTGCTGTGGCTGTGTCTGGGGCTTTTTGGGAAAAGGGTATACTCGAGATCCATTAGATCCCTGGCAAACTGGTCTTTCGTACACACTTTCGGTATTACATGGTTGAGTCCTTTTTCAGATCCAGGACAGGATTTGCTAGATCTGTTCTATATGGTCTTCTAGACTTTGGTTCTGCTTCCTCCACCCTTTGTCTAAGCTTTGTCAGTTGTCCCATACAGCTTTATCTTGCTGCAGTAGAGATCTAATGATGATCATAGTACAGTGGTGTAAGTAAACTCACCATAACAGTAGATGTCTGAATGTATCACTGTTTTAGTACGAACACCTGCATCCATTTCCCTTTTTATTTTTTCCGTAACTACGTTTCATTGACTGGAGTGAAATTCCCTTTCTGTGATTCTGCAAGTTTTGGTCCTGTCAAATGAGCTCTGAATTTTGGCACTCATACATCCTCTTCCATATCAGCATGCTCTCATCTCTTTGGACACTGGCCAGATATCTGAGATTTTGCAGACTTTATGCTACTGCAACAGTATATTGTTTGAATATCTACTATTAGGCTAAGTTTACTTGTACAACTGTGCGTCTTCCAGGTGACCTTACACACTTAAACTCTTTTTGTGAACTCCTGTAACTGTGGCAAGACAACTCCACTCTTTTTTTAAACATATTCACTTATTCAGTATTAATTCTAATTTTCTCTTAAGTCTTCCTCTTGCCTGATCATTTTGGTACCTCATACATGCAGTACTGGCTTTTATTATTTAGTCATGTAACTCACCAAATTCTCTCTTTGACTATATACATTCATTTAATAACTTAAGCATTTATTTATTCTGTGAGACATTATGCCATTGTGAAGTAGAATGGCAATGCTCATCATTCGATTTCTCTTACAGTAACCTAAGCTATGTGGGGCCATATCCAGCCAAAGATTGAATGACCAGCCAGCTTCCAAAGTTTTTAGGCACCTTCCAAACTGAAGCTTGAGGAGAGCAGTGTAGAATTAGTGGAAAGGGCAACAAACCTATCTTGCTGTTTAAGTTTAATCTTCCTGGTGGACTTTGTGATCGATGACTACCACTTCTTCAAGGCTGGGCAGCTAAGTACCCAGCTAGAGGCCACCTTCCACTTTTTTACTTTTTTGAAGAAAAGTTTACCTCTTCTACCAAAATATATTGCATGATAGAGAACTAGAGCCAGTGTTTTTGGTGGTTGTTACTGAAAAGCTTTTCTTCAAAACTTAAAAATTTAGTCAGACAGTAGGATTACGCAAGGCTGCAGTACCCACTTATCAGATATTTTTCTCGGTAGAAACGTGGATTTTTCTCCCATCTCTACAGTTCTCTCCACAGTCTACAAGAAGAAAAAAGTTGTATGGAAATCTTAAGTCTTCAAACTGGCTTCCTCTTTGCCTCAGATTCTGATAAAGGACTCTGCTATGGTCATTTTCAGGCACACTGGATCACTGATTGATTTCTCTCAGTCCCCCTGGTGTTGCTTCTCAAGACGCCACTAAGGACAGAGAGGCAGGCATGTCCTTTGTGGCAGTTTAGTTGTTTTCTTTGGGCGACAGATAGTTACTTTTGTGTACATCAGAGGAGGGGAGCAGATCTTGTTCGTGTGAACATCCATTCTCAGGAACTTGAAACCTGAGGAAATGTCAGTACTTTGAGTTCCTGTTCTCAGGCAGGATTTCAGGTAACTGATGCTCCTTTATGAAGCTGGTCTGAGGAGCCTAAATTCCAGGGAAAGGGCCATTCTTCTCTGCACTCTTTTTCTAGAGATTATCCCAGGAAAATGAAAAGAAATAAAAAAAATTGACTTACTTCCTCAAATTTATCACCTGGGGCTGGTAAGGATTGGCTGGGTTTTGATTGTTTATTTAAAGCCCTCTAGTCTTCACATTCTGAATCTTCTCTAAAGCAAAAGAACATTTTTTTTCCTCTTTCTCTCAGACAAGAATTAGACTGTTTCTCAAGTTCCTCTTCTACAGAATGGTGACTGAGGAAAGATTTTCTTCAGATTCCCCATCTGGAGAGTTGTTCTTTTTCTCTTTTTCAGTGGGAACTAAAAGAAATGTCACAATCCCAGCAAATATGCTGTTCTCCAAACTGCAGCTGTCCCTCCTTTGTTGTCAGCATTAAAGAATACTTACTTTGCAGTCAACCACCTGCCCTCAGAAAGGTAATTATATAAGGTTATCCAGACCCACAATTTTTTTTTTCTAATCCTAGATCAGACCCTGCAATCCTTTCACTGTCAAACCCATCTTCTACCAAATATCATCTGGCAGGTCTCTATTCTTTCTGACAAAGATGCAAAAGTTTGTCTCACATGTTCAAATTTCTGCAAGCTTCCTGTGACAGTATGTTCATTGCTGACCTCCATTCTTCAAGTATTGATTTTGCTGAATTCTTTAGTGTTGTCTGTGTGTTGGGTAACCAAACAATCTAAAATATTTTTGACATTGTTGAGGCTGTTTCTAAAGTAGCTTCTACTGGGTCAGTGATAAGATTTTGCCTGGCTGAAGTTACCAAAGGAAGTCCAAGTTGAGCTCCTGAATGTTTCCCTAGTTACAGCGGTGTTATTTGGCCCTTCTGCTGAGGTCCTAAACAGGGTTGACAAAAGGGGAAAGTTGATTCAAGGGATTACCCAGATTTTTCAACCTCCATGCAAATATAATAGAAGCTTTTTTTCCAGTTCAGATTTCTTTCATAGGAATCTGAATAAGTAGTCTCAGCGAGGCAAAGGCAAAAAAAAAAAAAAGGTTGGCAGGGTGGTTCTAAAAAGAAGGAAGGGTCTTGTCAAAACCAAGAAAATTTTAGAATAGCAGACTGACTATATGCCCTATCCCCACCCTGGGAGTTCAGTAAGTCTAGGCTTTATTTTTCTCTCTGACACTAGATAACTTCACATACTTGGGTTTTGAGAATCATTCATAACCTCCCTGTTTACTCCTTTCCCAGTCCATGTGCTGTGTTAGAGGGTTATAGAATCTGTTCCCCAGGTCAAATAGGGGAAAGAGTTTTATTCAAGGGTCTTTCTGATGCTAAAGAAAGAGAGCACCTGGAGACCTGTTCTAGACATTTGTTTCCAAACCTTCACATCAAAATACCAACATTTAAAGTTATTTCTGTACAGACTCCTTTACTTCTCATTCTATCTCTCCATCTTCTAGTTACTCTAGATATAAGACACTTGTCCTCTTCTTTAGGATTTCAGACACTTTTTATGGTTTTCTATGAATAATTTACATGTTTAGTTGTCTTCTCTACTCTCTGAGCTTCTATGCAGCTCAAAGGGTGTTTACAAAATGCCTGGCTCCTGTAATAGCCCATTGTAGATTGCATGACATTCACATTTGTCCATACATAGACAACTGCCTTAGTTTTGCAGATTCTTTTACAAGTTGCAAAACATCTCTGGATAAAAAAATATGTATTTCTTAATCTGGGATTTCCTGTAAACATACAGAAGTTTTCTCTCATTTCACAGGATAGTGTTTCTGCAATTTCTCCTGGCTACATCCTTCTTGTTGACTTTTTCCTCGGGCAAAGTGGAATGCTTCACTGATCTCTTAATGATATTCTTCAACTAGACTACGGCATCTGCCAGGGAATATCTTGGGATTCTAGGATGTTCTTCGTGTTTCACTGTTGCAGTCATTACATTTGGGTTATCTGCTTGCAGGTAGCCCTCAGTCGGGCTGATTAACAAAGTCTTTGGTCCTGCGTCAGTTGCTGTCCCTTCTTCCATGACATCAAGTTGTCAGGGGTATAAAACATGCAGTCGATGCCATTACATCAGTCTTTCTTGCTGTGCGGTGCCCGAAGCAGAAGCAGTTCGCAAGTGCCGGCCGGCCGACTCCTGAAGTTTTTGTTTTTGAGTTTCAGAACTGAAGTCTTCAACTAAAGCCAAGTACCCCCTTGGGGAAACTTTTTCTTGCTCCTTACTGATGTCAGTAAAAGTTAATAATTGCATTACTTGTGGAAAGCAAATACCTCAAAGATTTTCTTTCGTACTGTATTCCTTGCCTAGGCCCTGACCACGACGTACCTTGCTGTCGGTTTTGTGCTTTATTTAATCAGCGCACTATCAGTCGTCGCTATATTTTCGCATCTAAATATCTCGGTTCTCTGGTTAATTATCCAGAAATGTCATCCGTTAGCCATCCGACTACCGGGATTCCGAAAAAATGCAAAGATAAAGACAGACAGGCCGTCAAGGTCCAAAACTGCCACTGACGCTTCTCCTAAGCCATCGCCGGTGCTCAGTGAGGTGCTTTTGCAGCCCCTGATACCCGCTACTTCTGATTTGCAGGCCTCTACTGAGATCCATTTGGAGTCCGGTATGCCGTGAGATGATTCAACTATGGAACCCGCGGATGTCTCTACCTTGGATGGGTCTGGAGCCTCTGTGCATGCACCGGCTTCTGAGGGTGTGTTCAGGCCTACGGACTTGCATATTAAACAGACGCCTCCTTCTTCACTTAGGCCTAAATCTCAAACCATGCCTTAAAAATCGATGCCCAGGCCTCATGCTCAGACATTTTATGCCTAAAAACAAATGATAAGAATGGCTGAAGATCTAATAACTCTAATCGGGGATAGCCAACCTCACCCCCTTCCAAGAGGCTTTAGGACTGAAGTTGTGTATGAATCTTCTGACCAGGATTCTGTTTTTTTCTGATTCTTTTGATGGTCTGGATTTGCCCTTCTCTACTTATAAGGATTCTGATGCAGAGGACTCTTCCCTCTGCTTCCCCTCCAGAGGATTTTCCTTTTGGTGAAACCTTGCATACTCTAAGGGAGCATTTCCACTGGGAAAGCCAGGAATTTTCTGATTCAAAAAAGAAGGCTCAAGGATTTCTTACTCCTGCCTCAGCATAGGCCTTTAGCTAGTCCTCCTGTACTAGACATAGTTGATGCTGTTTCGGAATCTAGTTTGGCCCCTGATTCCTTGCCTCCTGCTCCCAGGAAACATGACAGATACTACAGGGTCCCTGAGTCACACAAGTTCCTTTTTAAAAATCCTATTGCAGATCCTGAGACTATTTCTCAGTGGCCCAAGGGCATTAAGGCTTCTACTGCTAAAAATCCTACCCCTTCTGATAGAGACTCCAGGGTGCTGGATAGATGGGGTAAGAAGGTTTACACTTCTGCAACCTTGGCCATTAGGGATTTAAACTGCCAGTTTCATATGTTAAAGTATCAGCAACATGTTATTGGATTGCTTAAACAGAAAATTATGTTGATTCCTGATTGTGTGGAAAATAAATAATTACAGGATTTACTGCATTTTGCTGAACAGGTTGGAAAACATACTTTGCACTGTTTTGATTCTTTAGAGGCCTCTTGCAGGGCTGCTGTTAGTGGATCTGTGCTCAGAAGGCATGCTTGGCTTAAGGAGCAATCTTTACCTAATCATGTTAAAGCTAAATTGTTGGATGCTCCCTTAAATCAGGACCGCCTGTTTGGCAAAAAGGCTGAGGAAGTTCTTAAAAAGATGGAAGTTAAAGCTAAATCTATGCAAACTGTTAAAGATTTCTTACAAGTTCAACCTCCTAGATTTAGTAGGCACTGGCCCTATAAAAATTGGTCCTTTCCAGCCCCTTCCAGGTCTTCTCAAGCCAAACCCAGACACAGCAGCAACCCCAGGTTTCCGTCCCAGGGGACACACAGGAATAAGCAGTGGGGGCCTCCACTTCCAAATCTGGGAATAAGACTCCCCACTATGGTAAACTGTCACAATGGCTTTCTTTTAAAATTTCCAAGCACTTAACTGACTGCCCGTTTGGGGGGAAGATTGCTCTTCATGCAAAGAACTGGGAGCTCATTACCCAGGACAAATGGGTTTTAAATATAGTGTCCCAGGGATACAGATTTCACTTCCACATGTTGCCAACACTAAACGGGTGACTGGACCTACCCCCAAATCAGTGGGCAGAGGCCCAAAACCAAGTACTTTCTCTTTAAGCATGGGGGATATTTAGTTGGTACCAGAAGAGAAGGGACAAGGTTTCTACTAAAGACTTTCCTGGTACCCAGAAAAGACAATCCATGGTGTCCTATCTTGGACCTGTCTACTCTAAACACCTGTTTGGAGATTCCAAAATTCAAGATGCTGACTCTTCACCAGTTGCTTTCTATGCTAGGCAAAGACGCCTGGTTTGCAACACTAGATTTAAGAAGCATACCTGCACATCCCAATCGGGGAATCTTGCAGAAGATACTTTCGCTTCAAAGCAGGCTACACACACTATCAATTCTTTGCACTGCCCTTTGGCTTATCTACTGCGCCCAGGGTATTCCCAAAGTGCCTAGCTACAGTTATTGCATTTTGCAGGCAAAGAAATATTCAAATATACCCATACCTGGACGATTGTCTAATTCAGGCAGAAAGTCAGGACATACTTTTGAATCATCTGGCCTTTGTACAAAGGTATATAACCTGTCTGGGGTACACCATAAATGAAAATAAATCTCATCTGGTACCCTGTCAACAAATTATATTCTTGGGAGCAAGCTTGAATACAACTTCCCAGATGGCTTACCTCATACCAGAGAAACAAATTCATTTGACAACTTACTTCAAACAACTGGCCACAAAAACCCTGCTATCTGCAAGACAAATACTGCAAGCCTTGGGGTTCGTGGCCTCCTGCATTCTTCTAATTCCATATGCAAGACTGCATACGAGGAAACTACAGTGGTATCTAAAAAGCCTATGGTGTCAACATTCCCAGGATCTAGAAGCGGCGATTCCTATCATACCTTGCCTGCGCCTGGAGTTCCTTTGGTGGGCAGAGGCCTGCCACCAAAACAAGGGACTACCTTTCACACCACCCCATGTCGCCCAAACCCTAACAGATGCCTCAGACTATGCATGAGGGGCTCACCTGGCAGGGAAGTGCATTTAGGGCAAATGGAATCCAAGTCAAATGCACCTGCATATCCATCAAAAAGAAATGTTAGCTGTACAGAATGCTCTGACAGCCTTCAAGGATCACAGTCTTCCAGGACAACTAATGGTAAAGACGGACAACACCACTATTATGTGGTATATAAACAAGCAGGGGGGTACGCATTCTTACCCCCTCTGTAGACTAGCCATGGCATTGTGGAACACAGCCTTGAGCTACCAAGTGGGAGAGTGGCCTAATGGTTAAGGTGTTTGCCTTACAAACACAAGTTGCAGGGTTTGAATTTCACAAGGGGTAATTGGCTGGGTTCACAAGGGCAGTTCGCCTAGTACTAACCTATGAAACCTGCTGTAGCATAGACCAGATCCAGGCCTGCTGAATCTAGCTTTGTTTGTATGCTTGTTGTTTGTTTGCTTGTTATTTCCCTGAAACGCTAATACCACCTAAAACGTGGCTTTTCAGCGCTTCTGTGGATCCCTAGTGATATCTGCATTGCTTACTGTACCTATTTCCTTGTTTCACGTAAAAGAAAGTTACTGTTTGTCGTTTTTGCATTTAAGTTACCTGTAACACATTGCATTTAAGTTACCTGGCACTTGCTCACTAAAGCAGTTCTATAAGTCAGCACTAAAAAATTAAAAGCACTACACCCTCACAAACTCTCCTTGAGTACCTTGTTCCCCATTGGCCCTTTTTTTTCAATTATAAAGGAATTCCCAATACTATTCTAGCATGTCCATAGGTCAGTTGTCAATCTCCTCTCCGGTCCAGCTGGTGAATCTGGGAATCTTGAGGCAATGTTACAACTGCCTCATGTACACAGACAACCCTCTCCTCCTCCCAGCAAATTCCAACACATGAGAGATGCATCCATATAGCCAAACTGGAGGCTAAGCTCTCAACTCAGTACTGGCGTAACCAGTCAGGAGGAGAAGGAAACCACACTCACTACAATTCCAGTCTCACATAAACCTACCATGACAGCAAACCAAACACATAAACACACAAAAACATACTCGAAGGCTCTAAATAAAAATCTGCCCAAGCAGCAGAGACCTCCAAAGCAGACACCCAAGCAACCGCTACCCAAAAACAAAACACGTGCAACACATAGCCAGTGTGCCGAGCAGTCACAGCCCTTAAGGCTAAACAACACACCTGATACACTTGTAATAGGTGACTCTATCGTCAGGCACTCTGACGTCCCGCTCACCAGGATGAACAAGGAGAAGGTCACGGTGAGCTGCCTGTCGGGCGCTAGGATCCGCCCCATAACGCAAGCGCTCGGGTCACTCCAAGGCAAGTACAAATATGACTCAAGTCATTGTCCATGCTGGTGTGAATGACCTGAGACGTACCTCCCTGGACTACATGAAAAGAGACATAGAGAAGCTCTCTGAGCATGTGGCCCAGGCCGGTATGACCCTGACCTTGAGTAGCATCTTACCCTCACCAAGAATGATGCCACAATATGAAGACAAGATGATCAATTTCAACAATTGGCTCAAGTATTGGTGTCATTCAAAGGGGATCCAATGCCTGTCAGCCTGGGATGACATGCTCAACAAGCCACGATGCTTCGCTAGGGACGGCTTGCACCTGTCACCCCTGGGCTTTTGGATATTGGCAAAGGCTCTTGCTACCCCCATAGTGCCTTTTTTAGGCAAGGCTCAAAAGGCAAACCCACCTCCATAGGTATCACAAGGGATAAGAAACTAAGAGTAATGCTACTCAACGCCAGAAGTCTAAACCTCAAGATGCACGCACTCGAAACACTCCTTAGCATGGAGAACATCGATATCTGTGCAGTAACAGAAACCTGGTTCAAGGCTCCCGAGAGCACCCCAGCACTACCAGGTTATACCTCATACCATGCTTTTCGGCCCCAAAACTTGGACCGAACCACAAAAGGAGGGGGAGTATCAATATTCATCAGATACCCACACCTCCAGGTTGGTGGCAAAGCACAAAGCATCAGAGACTATCCATGTGCAACTAACAGTGGGTAAAACTGCCTTCCAGTTTATAGCCTGCTACAGACCACCCTCCCAAACCCAGGAACCCCACTCTGCCTTCCTGAGAACACTGGAAAATATGAAGGTCTCTCCAAACACCATTATATTGGGTGACTTCAACTACCCAAACAGACTGGGGCATTACTCTAGCTCCAACACCCTAGCCCAAAGGTTCCTAGAATTTATAAACTCAAATGCTATGGAACAACTTGTTACCACTCCCACAAGAGGGGAAAACACACTGGACCTGATCATCACCAACATGGGGACTCTATGCTCCAGACCAGAAGTGTATCTCTCACTGGTAAGATCAGACCATAAACTAATCTCACTGGATATTCACATCCCGACCCCACCTCCTGCCCAGAAAACCACAGTGAAAAACATCTCTAAAGCAAATTTCACACTCCTCAGAACCGAGGTGGAATCCTTCAAAGCCCCCGGGCCTGTGGAAAATACGGCCCAGACTGCAGAATCCTTTATAAATGCATTCTATGAACACCTTCAGGAATGCATGGATCATGCAATCCCAAATAAAACCAAGACCCAATCCTCCAAAGGCAGACGTCCTGTCTGGTGGACCCCAGCCATAAACAAACTATACAGTAGGAGGAGGAAGCTACTAAATGATGGAGCAAAATCCCAAAAAGGGAAAGCATCTCTAATCAGTATTGGCAAAAAACTATGGGCACTCATAAAATCGTCTAAGGCCAGCTTCGAGAGAAAAATTGCACAGGACACTAAGGATAATCACAAGGCTTTCTTTAGTTATGTTAGGAACCTGGGTGGGAATTCCCAGATATGCTCAGAATTGATCCAAAATGACAAAAAATACACCGAACCCACAGACATTGCCAACATCCTAACTGACAGGTTCAGCGCAAACTTCTCCCCCCCCACCAAAAGGGCAAATATCTATCCCAGCAGAGTGCTGCCCTCCTGACATCTCAGATGCTCAGGTAAGAGCCACCCTCTCCAAAGCAAAAAACACAGCATCAATGGGACCAGACTGTGTCCCGGGCTGTGTCCTACATGAACTCCAAGAAGAGCTAAACCCAAACATAAAACTACTGTTCAATCTCAGCCTTACTACAGGAATATGTACCCAAAGAGTGGAATACAGCAACAGTGGTCCCTCTCCACAAAGGTGGTGCCTCAACGGATCCTGGAAACTATCGCCCTATAAGCCTGACTAGCTTGGTCTGCAAAGCTATGGAAAGGATCATCATGGACCTCATACATAAAGATATTGGGGACCTACAGACACTGGATCCTACCCAGTTCGGCTTTAAGGGCAGATCCTGCCTCTTAAACCTGGTTGATTTCTTTGAAACAGTCACCAAGGCCATTGATGAGGGGAAGGTGGTCCACACAGCCTACCTGGACCTCGCAAAAGCCTTCGATACAATACCCCACTCGGGCATTATAGATAAGCTCACCAGCTTAAATATAAACCCCTATGTCACTAGATGGGTTGCAAACTGGCTCAAGGACAGAACCCACATGGTTAGAATTCCTGGAGCCATGTCAGACTCCAAACCAGTTACAAGTGGCATCCCACAAGGCTCGGTCCTGGGACCTCTCTTGTTCGGTATATATTTCCCTGAGGTACAGGCCAGCACGGAAGGACTGTGGCTGACCAAGTTCGCAGATGACTGCAAACTGGATGCCTTAATCAACTCTCCAGCCGACACAAGCATCCTCCAAAAGGGCCTCATAGAAACAGACAACTGGTGCCAGAGCCATGGCCTCAAGCTAAATGCCAAAAAGTGTATAGTCATCCCCTTCGGCTAAAACAAAGTGCCCACAAATTACCACATAGGTGGTAATCCATTAAGTACAGAAGAAGTAATTAGGGACCTGGGGACCCAAGTTGATAGCAGTCTCTCATTGGACAACCACATGGCCAAAGTGGTTAGAAAAACATATTATATAGCCCACCTAATCATGAAGGGATTCGCATCTAGATCAGGGGAGGTCATCGTGCCTCTTTACTCATCCCTCATCAGGCCCATAGTTGAGTACAATGCCCCTTTTGGGATGTACCTTACCAGACACCTGCAGCAACTGGAAAGACCCCAAAAGTACCTCACCAAGAGGATCAAAGGGCACAAACATATGCCATATGCTGCCCGGTTAAAGAAACTCCAGCTCTACTCAGTGGCAAATACCGCCTGTTCAGGGGCGATCTGTGCCTGATGTATAAAGCCATGTCCAACCCGGAATTAATGGACATGCTGCACCTCAGAAAATCCAAATCCCATCGAGCTATGCACTCGAGAGACTTGAACCTCGGCACTGAAATAAATAGGATATGCTGGAGGGACAGATTCATAACCCATTGGCTCCCTTCACTCGAATAAAATCCCAGTCCAGGTTAGGCAGAGTCCCTCATTGACTCTCTTCAAGAGGAATCTTGATGAGTGGATGGGAGATCGTAGGTTTACCCCGGGTATCACTTCTGTGTCACTGTTAGACAGAGGCACAGTATACTAACCTTGAAAAAGGGCATAGCAAAATTAATTTAAAATGGGTGGCTAAAGCCAAACACATTCTGGCTAGGCTTATAAATGCCCTAGAGCAGATAGCCTAGTAGGAACCTATGAACCTATATGAAGTCTGAATCTCAAATGCCTAACATTTTCAGGGGTCCAGGGAAGTAAATAGTGTGGGAAGAAATAGCCAGGGAATTATGGCTAGGCTTGTATAGGCCCTAGGGCTGATAGCCTAGTACCAACCTATGAACAAGCTCACTTCTTGCCAGGAAAATTAAATACACTGGCAGACGAACTAAGCAGAAACCTCATGGACCCACTAGAATGGAAACATGAACCAAGGATTTTCAACATGTTGACAAGCAAATAGGGGAGCCCAGATATAGACCTATTTGCCTCTCCCCACAACTACCAATTGGACAAATTTTGCACAAGGACTCCCCACAAACAAGCCTGTAAAGTGGATGCTCTGTCCTTCAGCTGGAAAAACCTATCAGTCTGTCTTCCCCCCTCTGCTCTCCAAAGTACTAGTAAAAATCAAACAGGACAAACCAAGGATGATTTTGATTGCTCCAGACTGGCCACGCCAACACTAGTTCCATCTCCTGCGCAGTGTCACGGTTACCCCCATGGCACCTGCCTCACTCCTTCCCTGTTGTCCCAGCAGGAGAACCAAATTCTACACCCTCAGCTTCTAACACTGAACCTTGCAGCCTGGCTAATTACCTAATCTCTCTTTTACCATCCCTCAGTAAACCTGTGATGGATATCATTTTAGAGGCAAGGAGGCCTAGTACTAGAAAATCTTATGCTGAAAAATAGAAAAGATTCTGGACCTGGAACCAATCTCAAGGGATGAGCACAGCAGTGCCCAATTTACCTCAGATTTTGCAAAACTTAACAGAGATGCTTCACAAGGGCCTGTCTTTTTCCTCCATTAAAATCCACTCCTCAGCCATTTTAGCTCATAACACAGAATTTCCCCACTTCTCTCATCGACTGCTCAAGCAGTGCCTCAGAGGGGCCAAAAAATTGAGACCACCCAGGAGAGCACCAACCCCTGCCTGGGACCTTAACTTTGTTTTGGAGAAACTCACTCTACCTCCTTTCGAGCCAGCTGCTACTGCAGACTTTAAAATTTCTTTCTTGGAAAACAGCTTTCCTTTTAGCAATCACTTCAGCTAGAAGGGTATCTGAATTATAGGCCCTTATGGCAGTAGAGCCTTTCATCATCTTTCATGCAGACACAGGGTGTCCCTCGGAACCAATCCATCCTTCATGCCCAAGGTGGTATCCAGTGTAGCTCTTAATCAGTCCATTCATTTGCCAACCTTCTTTCCCAATCCGCAGAACAAAGGGGAATGGATACTGCATTCCTTAGATGTGCACAGACAACTGAGATTCTTCTTGGACAGGACTAAACCTCAAAGAAAATCTGAACTGCTGGTGGCATTTGCTGAAGGGGCAGAGGGGAAGGCTATTTCAAAGTAAACCATTTCTAAATGGATAGGCCATTGCATTCAGTTCTGCTATAAGCACCATGGAAAACCTATCCCTCAGGGGATCAGACCTCACTCCATCAAGGCTGCATCTACCACTACAGCCTTTCTCAGAGGCGTCCCTACCAGGGACATCCTAGAAGCTGCAACCTGGTGTTCTATACATACTTTCACCAAGCGTTATTTGTCAGTTTTCTTTAAATCCAGAGCTGGCTTTGCCACTGCAGTCTTGCAGGGCCTTATAGCTGGTCCTATTGCTATTTAAATTCCACCTCCTAACCATAGCTTTGGGAATCTACCTAAATGTAATGACTGCAACAGTGAAACACGAAGAACATACAGTTGTGTACACTTACCATAAATGTAGATGTTCGAGAGAATTCACTGTTGAAGTCCTGGTTACCCTCCCTCCAGCCCCCTAACTTCTTTTGGTTATACCTCTACTTTCCTTTACTATGCTTAAAAGCTTTTTGGTGTATTTGCTTTTTTGTTGGAGGTATATCATTGTACTTTTATATTAAGTGCTTCCCATTAGGGGGGCACCTGACATCTGGGGCAAGAAAAACTGATGTAATGGCGTTGGCTGCATTTTTTATACACCTGACGACTTGACGTCATGGAAGAAGGGACAGCAACTGACGCAGGACCCAAGACTTTGTTAATCAGGCTGACTGAGGGCTACCAGCAAGGAGATAACCCAAATGTAATGACTGCAACAGTGAATACACTCCAACATCTACATTTATGGTAAGTGTACACAATTGTACTTGTTATTGCTTCAGTAATTCTCATTTCCTGTGACCAGGCTTCCCATGAGAAATTGTGGTTCATCAAATCAATTTGGATCCAGACCCAACACCAGCACCCCCCCATCTTCTCAAATTCAAGTGACTGGGTTTGTGAAAAGGGAGTTCCTCAAGTGGGTGAATCAGTTATCTCTTAGGCAATGTCTCCTTTTCCCTTCTAGCCCCTATTGAGTCTCTAATCACAGGTGCCTCAGACTTTACTGGGGAAGCTATATCCAAGGGGTGGAAGTTTTAGGTCTGTGGAATAAACAAAATAAACTAAAACATATATGCAAAGACACTGTGGCTCTAATAAGTGCTGTCACATCTATAAACCATTTTTTGATTCCAGGCCCTCTGCTGGCAATCGGACAAAACCACAGTGATTTGGTACATCACCAGAGGGATTCAGATCCTGCCCTCTTTGCAGACTAGCTATGGTAACCTGTGAATTGGCAGCTACGTGCCATTTATCCATATAGGCTGTTTGCATTCCATCAAAGCCAAATATTGTAGCAGGCAAGCTGAGCAGGACCAGGACAGACATTCACAAATGGAGGTTGCACCCAGAGCTCTTCCATTTCTTGATCCAGCTGTGGTGAACTCTTCAAATCTGTTTGTCTCTAATCAAAACAGACAGTTAAAGAAATTCTGCCCCAGGACACCTTGCACAAAGGCCTTTTCATCCTTATGAAAGGAGATGTTCTAGCGTGCCTTTCAACTCTGTACTCTTGATACCCTGGGCTTTTCTAAAGATTCAGAAAGACTCTCCAAGGATAAATGTGGTGACCATCTTTTGGCCAAGGGAACAGTGGTTCTTTTTTTTCTGAAAATGGCCAAGGACAATTACCAGAAGCTTCATCACAGAATGGATTTAATCACATAGGGATGAGTTGATTGATACACCCCATCCTTCAGTTCACTATCTGAATGATCTAAGTTTAATATCTTTTAGGCACTTGTTTTTTTGAGAACATGCAGTAGGTATTAAAGAATAAGAAACCTGCCACTAGAAAATTGTATTTGGGTAAGTGGAAATGATTTTGTAGTTGGTGCCAAAATAAGAACCAGGAGCCTTTTCAGGCCCAGGCACCTCTGGTTCATGAGTATTTGAGTTATTATACTCTGGCCTTTCTTTACTCTTCTATTAAGATTCACCTTTTTGCCATCTCTCATGTCTGCCCATAGATCCCTCCCTTTCTATTCAGTCAATTCAAACTTTCTGAAACAAGTATTGCATATCCATCCACCTGTGAATCCGATGGATCCTTCTTGGGATCTGAATTCTGTATTGAAGAAACTTGCACTTTGAACCTGCTCATCAAACTGAGTTCTTGTCTTTGAAAACAGAAATGATGTTCTTCGTGTTTCACTGTTGCAATCACATTTGGGTTATCTGCCTGCAGGTAGCCCTCAGTCGGCCTGAATACCAGTGTCTTGGGATTTCTGCGTCTGATGCTGTCGCTTCTTCCATGATGTCAAGGGTATAAAACATGCAGCTGATGCCATTACATTAGTCTTTCTTGCCATGCGGTGCCCAAAGCAGAAGCAGTTTGCAAGTGCCAGTCGGCAGTCTCCTGAAATTTTCGTTTTAGAGTTTCAGACCCGAAGTCTTCAAAAAAAAAAACCCCCCCCCCCCGTTGGGGATCTTTTTTCTTGCTCTAACCAATGTCAATAAAAGTTAACAATTGTCTTGCCTGTGGAAAGCAAATACCTCAGAGATTTCACTCTTACTGCATCACCTGTTTAGGCCCAGTCCACGATGTTCCTCGCTGTCTGGTTTGTGCCTTGTTCAATGCCCGAATTATTTGTCGTTGGGCTATTTTTATAGCCAAATACTTTCGCTCTCATTCTCAGTTTTCCGAAATTGTTTCGATAAGCCATCTGGCTACCGATCTTCTTAAATAATGTAAGGATAAAGGCAGACTGCATAGGTCCAAAACTGCCAACGACACTTTCTTTAAGTTAGTCGCCAGTCTGCTGGTACTCAGTGAGGTGCTTTTGCAGCCTTTGATACCCACTTGTACCGATTCGCAGGCCTCTACTGAGACCCATTTGGAGTCCGGTATGCTGCAAGATGCTTCTTCGAATGTGGAACCTGCAGATGCCTCTACCTTGGATGGGTCCTGGAGCCGCTGTGCAGGCACCAGCTTCTGAGGGTATTTTTAGGCTTAGACATTCATATTAAACAGAGGCCATCATTTCCATCCAGAGGTTCTGAATTCTTCAGGCCAAAAACTCACACTACTTCTAGAAAACAGATGACCAAACCACAGACTCAGGCCCATATGCCTCAAAAACAAATGCTTAGATTGGCTGAAGACCTTATTACCTTAATTAGGTGAAGTCTGCCTACCCCCTCTAAGAGACGTAGAACTGATTTTCTTTCTGATTCTTCTGATCAGGAATCTGATATCTCTGCTCCTGATTACCAGGATTTGCCCTTATCTACTTATGAGGATTCTGATGCAGAGGATTCCATTCCCTCTGCTTCCCCTCCAGAAGATTTTTCTTTCGGTGAAACCTTGCATACTCTTGGGGAGCATTTCCACTGGGAAAGCCAGGGTTATTCTGAGTCCAAAAAGAGACTTGGGGAATTCTTACTCCTGCCTCAACACAGGCCTTTAGCTATCCTTCCTGTTCTGGACATTGTAGATGATTCTTTCTTGGAATCTAGCCTTAGTCTAGACACTTTACGTCCAGCTCCCAGAAAACTTGACAGGTACTATAGAGTACGCGACTCTCGCAAGTTCCTCTTCAAGAATTCTCCTGTGGATCCAGAGTCCATTTCCCAAGGACCAAAAGGCATTAAGGCTAATGCTGCCAAAAATACTACCTCTTCTGATAGAGATTCTAGAGCCTTAGCCATATGGGGTAAGAAGGTAAAAACTTCTGCTAGAGTATCAGCAGCATATTATGGGGCTAAAACAGAAAATGATGATTCCTGACCGTGCTGAACACAAAGACTTGCAAGAGTTAATGCATTCTGCAGAACAAGTTGGGAAATATGCTTTGCAATGTGATTTTGATGCTTTAGAAGCATCTTGCAGGGCTACTGTTACTGGGTCTGTACTTAGAAGGCATGTTTGGCTTAAGGAACAAAACTTGCCAGATCATGTTAAAGCTAAATTACTGGATGCTCCCTTAAACCAAGACCACCTTTTTGGCAGCAAAGCAGAAGTCCTCAAAAGGATGGAGGAAAAAGCTAAATCTCTGCAAACTGTTAAAGATTTCCTACAAGTACAGCCTCCCAGATTCAGTAGGCATTGGCCTTCAAAGAACTAGTCCTTTCCAGTCCCTTCCAGGCCGCCTCAGTCCAAACCCAGGAACAGCAGACCACCAAGGCTATAGTCTCGGGTTATGCATAGATTTAAGCAGTGGGTGGCTCCCACTTCCAAAGCAGGGAGTAGTAAGCCACTCTCCTATGGAAAAATGGCACAATGACTTAACCTAAACCTTTCCAAGCCCTGCTCCCTTAGGAGGAAAGCTCGCCCTGCATGCAAAAAACGGGGAACTCATTACCCAGGACAAATGGGTTTTGAATATAGTTTCCCAAGGATACAGATTCCACTTCCGCACACTACCATCCCCAAATAGTTGGCCAGACCTACCCCCAAATCAGTGGGCGGAGGCCCAACAGCAGGTTCTCTCTTCTCAGTATCAGGGCTATTCAACCTGTCCCAGCAGAACAAAGGGGACAAGGTTTTTATTCCAGACTTTTTCTGGTACCCAGAAAAGACAACTCCTGGCGTCCAATCCTGGACCTCTTTATTCTCAACATCTTTCTGGTGGTTCCAAAATTCAAAATGCTAACTCAACAGCTTCTTCCCATGCTTGCCAAGGATGTCTGGCTGGCAACACTAGACTTGAAGCTTACCTGCACATCCCACTAAGAGGATCCTGCAGACAATACCTACGTTTCAGGGTGGACTCCATGCACTTTCAGTTCTTTGCACTTCCCTTTGGCTTATCTACTGTGCCCATGGTGTTCACAAAGTGTTTAGCTCCAGCCATTGCATTTTGCAGGCAAATAAATATTCAAATTTACCCATACTTGGACAATTGTCTGATTCAGGCAGAAAGCCAGGACTTACTGTTGCAACACCTGGCATTCATATAGAAACTTCTAACCTCACTGGGATACACCATCAACGAAAAGAAATCTCACCTAGTACCCTGCCAACAGATTGTATTCCTGGGAGCAAGCTTGAACACAACTTCCCAGATGGCATTCCTCACTCAGGAGAAACAAGTTTATTTGACAACCTGCTTCAAACGATTGGCCACAAAACCCCAGCTATTTGCAAGGAAAATACTGCAAGCTCTGGGGTTCATGGCCTCTTGCATTCTACTAATTTCATATGCAAAACTGCATATGAGGAAACTCCAATGGTATCAACATTCTCAGGACCTGGAAACAATGATTCCTATCATTCCTTGTATAAGGACAGAGTTCCTTTGGTGCGTAGAGGCCTGCTACCACAACAAGGGACTCCCTTTCACTCTACCCCCTGCCGCCCAAACGTTAACAGACTCCTCAGACTATGCATGGGGGGCACACATGGCAGGGCAGTGCATTCAGGGCAAATGGAACCAGAGACAGATGCTTCTGCATATCAATCAAAAATAAATGTTAGCTTTACAGAAGGCTCTGACAGCCTTCAAAGACCGTACTCTTCCAGGACAACTATTGGTAAAGACAGACAACACTACAGTTATGTGGTACATAAATGAGCAGGAGGGAACCCACTCGTACTCTTTATGCAGACTAGCCATGGCTCTGGAACAAAGCCTTGAGCTACCAAGTACACCTACAAGCACAATTCCTGCCAGGCAAACTAAATTCACTGGCAGATGACTTAAGCAGAAATCTCATGGACCCATACAAATGGAAACTAGAACCCCAGATATTCAATCTCTTGAGCAAATGGGGGACTCCAGAGGTAGACTTGTTTGCCTCCCCTCAGAACTACCAGTTGAACAAATTGTGCACAAGAACTCCCCACAGTCAAGCTTGGAAAGTGGATGCCCTGTCCTTTACCTGGGAAAGCCTCTCTGTTTATGCCTTTCCCTCTCTGCCTCTCCTCTCGAAGGTTCTACTAAAGATCAAACAGGACAAACCAAGGATAATACTCATTGCACCACACTGGCCACACCAGCACTGGTGTACCCTCTCTTGTGCATTATGGCGCTGCTGCAACCATAGCACCTGCTTCAGACCCCTTTCTTGCTGTCCCAGCAGGTGGGCCAGATTCTGCACCCTCAGCTTCAAACCCTGAACCTTGCAGCCTGGCTAATTTCTTGAGCTCTCCTCTAGCATCCCTCAGTAAGCAGGTGCTGGATGTCATTCTGGAGGCAAGGAGGCCTAGTACTAGAAAATCCTATGCTGAAAAGTGGAAAAGATGCTGTTCCTGGAGCCAGGCTCAGGGGATGGGCACAACGGTGCCCAGCTTACCTCATATTTTAGAGTATTTAATAGAAATGCTGCACAAGGGCCTATCCTTCTCGTAAATTAAAATTCCTGCCTCTGCCATTTCAGTACATAATACTGAGCCCACCCCTCTTCTCTCACCCCTTGCTAAAACAATTCCTTAGAGGAGCAAAAAATTTAAGCCCCCCCCCCCCCCTGGAGAGCTCCCACTCCAGCCTGAGACCTTAACTTTTGTATTGGAAAAGCTCCCCCCCCCCCCTCTTTGAGCCAGCTGCAACAGCAGAGTTGAAATTCCTTTCTTGGAAAACAGCCTTCCTTCTAGCCATCACTTCAGCACGAAGAGTGTCTGAATTACAGGCCCTCATGGCAGTGGGAACCCTTCATTATCTTCCATTCGGACAGGGTTTCCCTCAGGACTAATCCTTCCTTTATGCCCAAGGTGGTGTCTAGTGTGGCCCTAAATCAGTCCATTCATTTGTCTGCTTTTTTCCCTAATCCACAAAACAAAGGGAACGAATACTGCACTTTCTGGATGTGCACAGACAACTTGGATTCTATTTGGACAGGACTAAGCCTCTCAGAAAATCTGAACAGCTGTTAGTTGGCTTTGCTGCAGGGGCAGAGGGGAAGGCCATTTCAAAGCAAATGATTTCCAAATGGATAGCCCATTGCATTCATTTCTGCTACAAGCACCATGGCAAACCTACCCCACAGTGGATAAGACCACATTCCACCAGGGCTGCATCTATCTCTATGGCATTTCTCAGAGGAGTCCTTACCAGGGACATCCTAAAAGCTGCTACCTGGAGCTCTGTACATACCTTCACCAAGCATTACCACATGCCTATCTTTTCTAAATCCAGAGCTGGAATTGCCACAGCAGTCGTGCAGGGCTTAATAGCTGGCCCTAATGCTGTTTAACTACTACCTTCCTTCCTTAGCTTTGGGAATCAACCCAAATGTGATGGCTGCAGCAGTGAAACATGAACATAGTACAGGTGTGTACACTTACCATAAATGTAGATGTTGGTGTATTCACTGTTGCAGTCCTGGTTACCCTCCTTCCAGCCCCCTGACTTCTCTTGGCTCTACCTTTCCTTCTTGTTTATTATTTTTTGTGTATTTGCTTTTTGATGGGTGTGTACCATACCATATAATTGCTTCCTATTGTGGGAGCACCTGACATCTGGGGTAAGAAAAACTGATGTAATGGCGTTGGCTGCATGTTTTATACCCCTCACGACCTGACGTCATGGAAGAAGCGACAGCATCCGACGCAGAAATCTGAAGACTATGGTATTCAGGCCGGCTGAGGGCTACCTGCAGCAGATAACCCAAATGTGATGACTGCAACAGTGAATACACTCTAACATCTACATTTATGGTAAGTGTACACAACTGTACTTTTTCTATCTAGAGAAAAAGAGAGAATTTTGCACACTGGATGTCCACCGGCAGTACAGATACTTTTTTTTAAGTACGTTTATTAAATTATCACTTAAGACATAGTTTGTTTTCTATTAATGTAGGTTTGCCTATTTAACACTTTTTTCCATTTAAATACAATGTACATCACATATATTTACTTTGCCACAATCAGCCCAACATTAAAAAAATGCTGAATTCCTGCCTTCCCTTAAAGCTTACTCTTCCTCCTTTTGGACATTCTTATGCATGTATTGTTCCCACAATTTCCATTAACTTCTATGGAATTTGAGCCTTCCCTTTTCTGAAGATCCCTCTTCAGTTTTTTTATTTCCTTATAATATTCAACACCGCAAATACAGTTGGACTTTGATTTTTTTTTTTTTTTTTTTTTTTGGCAGGCAACAGAATTAAATTTAAGGCCTGTCGTTCAGATACTACACTGGCATGACAAAATCTTCCAGGAATTCTAATCAACTGTTTCTCTTTTTATTTTCGTAGGAAATGATCAGTGTCAAAGCAGACCATCTCCAAGTGGTTGTCCCATGCTATTGCTTTTTGTTACTCTCAC
This sequence comes from Protopterus annectens, assembly GCF_019279795.1. Classification (NCBI taxonomy): domain Eukaryota; kingdom Metazoa; phylum Chordata; order Ceratodontiformes; family Protopteridae; genus Protopterus; species Protopterus annectens. Next base: position 71,647,547 of record NC_056734.1, read on the forward strand.
CATAATACACTTCCAGGCAAGGTCAGGCCCTACTTTACTAGGGCTTTGGCTACTACTTATTGAAAATATTCATTTAGTCCTTTGTTAACCTTGTTAGTCCCACTATGCAAGTAGCCTGATGTTCATCGTGCTATACTGCTGCAGTCATCATACTTGGGTTATCCTGTCGTCAGGCGGTCCTGCAGTCGGCCGAATCCCAAAGTCCTGGTCCGGCGTCGGTTGTAGTCGCCTCTTCCCTGACGTCAGTGCAACAGGGGTATAAAAGAGACAGCCAACGTCATTTTCTTCAGTCTTTCTTGCCACACGGTGCCTGAAGCAGAAGCAGTTCGCAAGTGCCGGTCGGCCAGCTCCTGAAATTTTCGAATAGTTTCAGCCCGAAGTCTTTAAAGCCAAGTACCCCGTTGGGGAAACTTTTCTTGCCTCAGACCAATGTCAGACAAAGTTAATAATTGTATTTTTTGTGGGAAGCAAATACCTCATAAGGATATTCATTCTTACTGTATTTCTTGCCTAGGCCCAGACCACGACGTCTCTGGTTGTCGGTTTTGTGCTAGGTTCAACAAACGTACAATTAAGCGTCGGGCAGAATTCGCTCAGCATTATTTTGGCAGAAAATTTAACTATAGCATGCTGTCGGAGCAACCGACATCAGCAATGATTAAAAAACCAAAGATAAGGACCGGCAGTCAAGGCCAAGACCAGATACAGAGGCCTCAGCAAGGCCTGGCGCCGGTTCTGCGGTTTTCAGTGAGGTGCCTTCGCAGCCCCTGACTACCGGAAATTCAGAAATTCTGACTGCCTCCCAAACCGAAGCAGTTGGGCCTCAGGAACCGGTTCCACCTCACTACTCGGACGCCAGCCCCGACGGGGATCCGGAATTTTTGGATAGGCCTTCTGTCTCTGAAGGTGTTTTCAAACTGACCACTATCTCTGTCAAGCCTTATGCTAAACTCAAAGCCCCCTTGAAAGTTAGAAAACTGGGGCCACCCCCCCCCCCCCCCCCACAGGCCCCTATGCCTAAAAAACAGATGCTTAAGATGACTGAGGATTTAATTACCCTTAGGGGATCCCAACCCCCACCTGACAAAAGGCCTAGACTGGAGGAAGATTATCCTTCCTCTGACCAAGCATCCATTTCCTCAGGCAACTCTAACTACCAGGATTACTCCTTCCCTCCTTATGAAGACTCAGATGCTGAAGAGTCCATTCCCTCTGTTTCCCCCCCCTGAAGACTACTCTTTTGGGGAAACTTTACACACCATGAGAGAACACTTCCACTGGGAAGGCCAAGATTACTCTGACTCCAAGAAAAGACTCCGTGAGTTTCTTCTTCTTCCACAGCATATACCCCTGGCAATTCCTCCAGTTTTAAACATTTTGGATGATGTTTTCTCTGAATCCAGTTTAAACCCAGATTCCTTACCTCCAGCACCAGCTAAACCAGACAGATACTACTGAGTTCCTGATACTCATAAGTTTCTATACAAAAGCCCTACTGCAGACCCCAAGACCATTTCCCAGGGTCCCAAAGGGGTTATGGCCTCTACTGCTAAGAATCCACTTCCTTCTGAAAGAGATTCCAGAGCATTAGAAAGATGGGGAAAGAAAGTGTATACGTCTGCCACTTTGGCCATGAGGGCATTAAACTGCCAATTCCACATGCTAAAATACCAACAGTATTTGATTACACAGTTAAAGCAGAAACTGATCCCTCAGACCAACTTGATTTTAAAGAGATACAGGATTTGCTGCATGCAGCAGAACAGGTGGGAAAGCATACCTTACAGTGTGGATGTCCTTCAAGGATGCATCTGCAGTCCTAACAAATGGGTTGTCCTGTCGTCAGGCAGCCCTTCGGTCGGCCGGATTCCAAAGTCTGGGTCTGGCCTTGGCTGGTGTCGCACTTCACCCGACGTCATCTCTGCTGGTCTTCGGGTATAAAGGCATCAGCCGACGCCATTTTCCTCAGTCTTTCTTGCCGCGTGGCCAAGCAGAAGCTGTTCGCAAGTGCCGGTCGGTCAGATCCAGAGATTACTACTACCGAATACTACTTAGAAGACTTCTAAAAAGCCAAGTACCCCGTTGGGGACTCTTTCTTGCCTCAGCCGATGTCAGAAAAAGTAAATAACTGTTTAACTTGTGGGAAACAAATACCTCATAAAGACCTCCACTCTTACTGCTTACCTTGTTTAGGCCCAGACCACGACGTAACAGCCTGTTTAGCCTGTGCTTCCTTCAACCGACGAATGCTTAGGCGTCGGTCGGAGTTTGCTGAACAGTTTTTCGGCTCAGATTTTGCATACATTATGCCGTCGGATCCTCTGACTTCTCAAATTGTTAAAAAACGCAAAGAAAAAGACAGACACTCGCGGTCCGCGGTTTCGGCCGAAACCACGGTTAAGCAAACCGCGAGTGTCTCTGTTTCGGCTGAAACCGAGCAAACGGGTCAATCTTCAGCCGAATCCATGACTACTACCGAGGCTCCTGCTACCCTAGTTGAGTCGGCCTCTGAAGTTTTGCCTACTAATGTGGTTCCTATAGAATTATCAGACACCATCCCTTTGGATGTCTCTACCCCAGCACGTGGTGCTGCTAGGCCTCCTGCAGCCGTGTCTATTAAGGCCTTTGCCAGGGCTAAAGCAGCCAAAACTGCTAAATCAGTGTCTGTTAAGCCCCCCTCACACAGGCCCAGTTCCAGTTCTCAAATGCTTACTCTGGCAGAGGATCTCATCTCTTTAATTAGGGGATCCCAATCTCACCCAGACAGGGCCTCTCAGCCTCCAGAAAAGAGACCTAGAGCAGAGCCCCCAGAGCCAGTGTCCTCAGATGATTCTTCTGATGACTCGGACATTACAGACCATCCAGAGGCTCCTTTTTCTACTTATGAAGATTCCGATGCTGAAGAATCTATTCCATCTGCCTCTCCACCAGAGGAATTTTCCTTTGGGGAAACCTTACATGCCATGAGAGAGCAATTCCAATGGCAGGGACAAGGTTTCTCAGATTCAAGAAAAAGGCTTAGGACCTTTCTACACTTACCGCAACATAGGCCCTTAGCTATACCCCCAGTTCTGCCTGTGGTGGATGATGCATTTAATGATGTTTGCACTGCTCCTGATACTTTACCTCCAGCCCCTGCCAAACCAGATAGGTTTTGCAGGGTACCGGACACTCATCACCACCTATACAAAGCCCCACTTGCAGATCCTGAGACTATCTCCCAGGGGCCTAAGGCAGTAGCTTCGACCTCAGCAAAAAACCCTCTCCCATCTGAAAGGGAATCCAGGTCCTTAGAGAGATGGGGTAAAAAAGTTTACACCTCTGCTACTCTCTCAGCTAGAGCTTTGAACTGTCAGTTTCATATGATCCAATACCAATAGTTTATGCTTGATCAGTTAACTAAGAAACTGTCCTCTGATGACTCCTTAGATAAGAAATATGTTTTAGAAATGGTGAATAACATTCAGCAGGTTAGTAACCATTCTTTAAAATGTGGCTATGATGCACTGGAGGCTTCATTTAGATCAGCCATGACTGGCACAGTTATAAGAAGGCATGCATGGTTGAAAGAACAGGTCTTGCCGGATCATGTTAAAGCAAAGCTGTTAGATGCTCCTATGGATAAGGCCAGTCTATTTGGTTCTCCTGCTCAGCAAGTAATGAAGAAAATGGAAGAGAAGGCAAAATCTGTACAAACAGTTAAGGATTTCTTACAGGTTCAGCCCCCAAGGTTTAGTAGGAACTGGCCTTCCAAAAATTGGTCCTTTCCAGACTCCTCTAAATCTCAGAGAGGCAGGAATAGACGTTCCAGAGGCAGAAATCAATCCAGAGGAGGTGCCTACAGAGGACGCCAGTGGCAAGGCAATAACAAGCGAGGCACAGACACAACCACTGCCACTGCAACAGGACAATCACAGTGACTTGGCTCTGACACCGCCTACCAGGGAACAAATAGCAGCACCCTTAGGCGGAAAGTTAGCCTTATTTTCAAAAAATTGGCACTATATCACAAAAGACAAGTGGATTTTGCAGACCATAGACCAAGGCTACAGGTTTCACTTCCACACCTTACCAGTAAAAAGAGGAATGCCAAACTTACCTCCAAATCAGAAAACAGAAGCTCTAAAGCAGATAGCTCAATTAACAAAGATGAGAGCTGTGGAAAGAGTACCACCAACAGAACAGGGCAAAGGATTCTACTCCAGACTCTTCCTAGTACCAAGAAAAGAGAAAAGTTGGAGACCTATTCTCGACCTGTCCGCCTTAAACACATTCATCGTTGTCCCAAAATTCAAAATGCTGACCCTACAGCAACTTCTTCACATGCTGGGCAAGGAGTGTTGGCTGGTAACTCTAGATCTCAAGGAGGCATACCTGCACGTCCCCATACGACCAAATTGCAGAAGATACCTCAGATTTCTTGCAGGATCAGAGCATTATCAATTCTCAGCATTGCCCTTTGGCTTATCTACTGCGCCCAGAGTATTCACAAAATGCCTGGCATCAGTGATCGCTCATTGCAGGCTACAGGGAATCCAAATTTATCCATACCTGGACGACTGCCTGATACAAGCGGACAACAAAAGCAAGCTGACAAAAGACTTACAAAGAGTCATTTGCTTACTACAAGCCCTGGGATACACAGTCAATTTAAAAAAGTCAAGGCTGATACCATCCCAAGCAAGAACATTCTTGGGTGCGGAATTGGACACAGTAAAACAGATGGCATTCCTAACTGCAGAAAAACAAGAACAACTCCCTCTTTACTTCTTGGCATTAACAAAGCAGAACAAATTAACAGCAAGGAAAGTACTGCAGGCCTTGGGCTTCATGGCATCATGCATAATCCTGGTCCCCCATGCCAGACTACATATGAGAAAGCTACAGTGGTACCTAAAGAATTTATGGTCTCAACACAGGCACAGCTTAGAAACCGAAATACCACTAATTCCATGCCTGAAACAAGAGTTCCTATGGTGGGCTCAAGCATGCCAGTCAAACCCAGGCTTGCCCTTCCACAACTTTCAAGCAAGCCAAACCATCACAATGGACACCTCAGACCTAGGTTGGGGGGCACATATGCTGGACAAATGCATACAAGGATTATGGACTCCAGACCAGCTGCACCTGCACATAAATCAAAAAGAAATGCTGGCAGTAAAACTAGCAATCCAGAATTTCAGACCATTCCTCAAAGAAGGCCATTTAATAAGGACAGACAACACCACAGTCATGTGGTACATCAACAAACAGGGAGGCACTCATTCATACCCCCTATGCAGAATGACTCTGGACCTTTGGAATATGGCTCTGAGCTACAACATCCAGTTACAGGCAATATTTGTCCCGGGAAAAGAAAACATCCTAGCAGACATGTTAAGCAGAACTACCTCGGATGCTCACGAATGGATGCTACACCCGGACATCTTCAAGGCCATCACAAAGAAATGGGGAATGCCACAAATAGACCTATTCGCATCCCCACTCAATCACCAGCTCAAGAAATTCTGCACAAGGACATACCACCCACTTGCATGAAAGGTGGACTCTCTATCCTTCAGTTGGAAAGGCCTGACAGCATATGCATTTCCACCTATTCCTTTGATGCACAAGGTACTACTGAAAATCAGAGGAACGCCCAAGGATAATTCTGATTGCTCCAAATTGGCCAAGACAACACTGGTATCCATTGCTGAGGAGCATGTCCCGGGGGAGAACGTGGACACTACCCCTGATGCCTTTGATGTTAACTCAGAACGACTACAACATCATGCATCCAAACCTAAGAACTCTGCAACTGACTGCCTGGAACATTACATAACAGCAACTAACCCAGATTTATCCCAAAGGGTTAAAGACATTATCCTTGAGGCCCGCAGACCTTCAACAAGAAGGAACTATGCAGGAAAATGGAAAAGGTTTGTCATTTGGAGTACTGAAAGAGGAAAAGATGTGTCAAAAATAGATATTGCTAACATCCTGGAGTACTTGGCAGAGCTTCTCCATACAGGCCTGTCCTATTCCTCCATCAAGATACATGCATCAGCTATTGCTGCAGAATACAGCTTCGATCCCCCTGTCTTCTCACATCCTCTACTCAGGCAGTTCCTCAGAGGAATCAAGAATGTAAAACCTCCTAGGAAACCACCATTACCAGCATGGGACTTGAACTTTGAGCTAGAAAAATTGACACTCCCTCCATTTGAACCAGCAGCAACAGCAGATCTTCAACACCTATCCTGGAAAACTGCTTTCCTACTGGCAATTACTTCAGCAAGAAGGGTTTCGGAACTACAGGCCTTAATGGCAATACAACCCTTCCTAATCTTCCATCAAGATAGTGTCCATGAGAACTAATCCTACATTTATGCCTAAGGTGGTATCCAGAGTGTCTCTAAACCAGGCAATCCACCTACCTACCTTCTTTCCCAATCCACAGAACAGGGGGGAAAGACTACTGCATACCTTGGATGTACATAGACAGTTGCGCTACTACCTGGACAGAACCAAGGGCAATAGAAAAACTGACCAGCTTTTAGTAGCTTATGCAGCAGGAAGGGAATGAAAAGCAATTTCCAAACAGACAATCTCCAAGTGGATAGGAAATTGCATAAGATTCTGTTACTCCTACCATGGAAAGCAAATTCCACAGAACGTAAGACCTCACTCTACAAGGGCTACAGCCACTACCACAGCTTTCTTATGAGGAGTGGCTACCAAGGACATTATTGAGGCGGCTACTTGGACCTCCGTGCATACAGTTGCCAAGCACTACAACTTACCTCTATACTCTAGATCCCGAGCAGGGTTTGCCACTGCTGTATTGCAAGGGATCCTAACTACACCATATTTCTTCTTCCTCCTCCCCTAGTTTGGCTATGGTATTCTACCCATTTGTTAGGACTGCAGATGCATCCTTGAAGGACATAGTACAGTTTTGTACCTACCATAAATGTAGATGTCCGAACAGGATAGCATCTGCAGTCAGGATTACCCACCCTCCTTCCCCTCTGTGGTACTCCTAGGGTATTTACCCTCCTAATAGCTAGCTAGGGGGGGGATCTCTTATGGTGTATTTGTTTGTATATATGTACATACATGCTTATTTTTTGTGTTTGCCTACTATTTTTTTGGAAACATTGGCATTTATCCAAAATTTAGTTTTCCAAGAGGGCAACTGGCATCTGGGGCAAGAAACACTGAGGAAAATGGCGTCGGCTGATGCCTTTATACCCGAAGACCAGCAGAGATGACGTCGGGTGAAGTGCGACACCAGCCGAGGCCAGACCCAGACTTTGGAATCCGGCCGACCGAAGGGCTGCCTGACGACAGGACAACCCATTTGTTAGGACTGCAGATGCTATCCTGTTCGGACATCTACATTTATGGTAGATACAAAACTGTACTTTTTGATTCATTGGAAGCCTTATGTAGAGCAGCTGTCACAGGGTCTGTAATATGTAGGCATGCTTGGCTTAAACAACAATCCTTACCAGAACATGCCAAAGCAAAGTTATTGGATGCTCCATTGCAGAAAGATGTGTTATTTGGTGTCAAAGCAGAGGAAGTTTTAAAGAAAATGGAAGAAAAGGCAAAATCTATGCAAACAGTTAAAGATTTTTTACAGGTACAACCTCCTTGTTTCAGCATAAACTGGCCATCAAAAAACTGGTCCTTTCCTGCATCAGACCGACCCCAAAGAGGTAGGTACAGGCGCCCAAGGGGCAGAGGCCAGCCACAAGGTTCTTTCAGGCCTAGACAGTGGCATACAACAACTCAGAGAGGTGGAGACGAAAGATCTCAACCCTTCAGGAAACAAACACAATGACTTCCCTCTTCGCCTGCCAAGCAAAATTGCCCTGGCAACACCTTTGGGAGGAAAACTGGCTCTATTTCCACAAAATTGGTGCATCATAACAAAGGACAAATGGATTCTGGACATTATTACCTGAGGCTACAGATTTCATTTCCTCACTTTACCACGGATGAGAGGCATGCCAAATCTGCCTCCAAACCAATGGGCAGAGGCTTAAACGCACATTTCAGCTCTCATGGATATGAAAGCAATTCAAAAGGTACCTACAAAGGAGCAAGGTCAAGGTTTTTACTCAAGACTGTTTCTAGTCCCAAGAAAGGACAAAGCCTGGAGGCCCATCTTGGACCTCTCCATTCTGAACACATACCTGGAGGTACCCAAATTCAAAATGCTCACACTACAGCAGCTCCTTCCCATGCTGGGCAAGAAGTCTTAGCTGGTAACGTTGGACCTCAGAGGCATACCTGCATGTCCCTATCAGACAAGATTGCAGAAGATACGTCAGATTTTTGGCAGGTACAACGCATTATCAATTCTCTGCATTGCCCTTTGGCTTCTCTACTGCGCCCAGAGTATTTACGAAATGCCTGGCATCAGTAATTGCATATTGCAGACGAGGAATACAAATTTATCCATATCTGGATGACTGCCTGATCCAAGCGGACGGCAAGGACATTCTATTACAGCATCTGGATTTTGTAACACAGCTGCTCAGTTGCCTAGGGTGCACAGTAAATAAAAAGAAGTCAAAACTAATACCCTCGCAACAGATAATAATCCTGGGTGCCAGCTTAAATACAACGGCCCAGATGGCTTACCTCACGCCAGACAAACAAAAACAATTGACTCAATACTTCAAAAAGATAGCAACTTTTACCCAGCTCACTGCAAGGAAAATCCTGCAGGCATTGGGGTTCATGGCATCATGCATTCAACTAATCCCATATGCAAAGTTGCATATGAGAAAATTACAATGGTACCTGAAAAGTGTATGGTCTCAACACAGGCACAGCCTCGAAACAAGTATACCTGTCATTCCCTGCCTTCAAAAAGAGTTCCTATGGTGGGCTCAAGCATGTCAAATAAACAAGTGTCTTCCTTTCGTCTTACCTCCAGCAAACCAAACCATGACAACAGATTCTTCAGACTACGCCTGGGGAGCACACATGGCAGGACAGTGCATACAGGGCAAATGGTCTGCAAAACAAATGCATCTTCACATCAACCAAAAGGAGATGCTAGCTGTGCAAAATGCACTGACAGCCTTCAAGGACCTTTTGCATCCAGGACAACTTCTAATAAGGACAGACAGCACCACAGTTATGTGGTACATAAACAGGGAGGAACACACTCCTACCCTTTATGCAGACAGGCTATGACCTTATGGAACACAGCATTGACCTACCAAGTACAACTACAAGCACAATTCCTGCCAGGAAAGGAAAACATATTGGCAGACGAATTAAGCAGAAATATGGCAGACCCTCACGAGTGGAGACTACACCTACAAGTATTTTCAATGATAATTCAAAGATGGGGATGTCCAGACATAGATCTATTTGCCTCCCCCAACAATTGCCAATTACAAAAATTCTGCACAGGGACTTATCACTCCCTAGCCTGGAAAGTGGACGCTCTATCATTCAGTTGGACAACGCTGACAGTCTATGCCTTCCCTCCTCTACCTCTATTGACCAAGGTATTATTGAAGGTGAGATCAGAGAGGCCACAAATTATCCTCATTGCTCCGGACTGGCCACGCCAGCACTGGTACCCATTACTAAGGAACTTGACTCACAGCCCTCAATGGATCTTTCCTCAATTCCAACTGCTGTTGACTCAGAAAAACTCTCAAACCCGTCACAGCCAGCTCAAAACTTTAAATTTATGGAGAATTCCTTAAATTATCAATAAACACTTCTCTCAAAGGATGTCCTGAATGTCATTTTGGACGCCAGGAGGCCCAGCACCAGGAAGGACTTACTCAGACAAATGGAAAAGATTTTGTGCATGGCACCAGGCTAAAGGTCAAAATCCCTGGATACCAAACATTCCTCACATACTGCAATACCTAACTGAGATGCTACACAAAGGCCTTTCCTTCTCCTCCATTAAGATCCATGCTTCAGCCATTTCAGCTCAATATAATACGGATCCTTCAATTTTCTCACACCCTTTACTTGGGCAGTTTCTCAGAGGGGCTAAGCATATAAGACCCCCCAGAAAACCACCACCAACTTTGGACCTGAACTTCGTTTTAGAAAAGTTAACATTGCCTCCTTTCGAACCAGCCTTCTCAGCAGAACTACAATACTTGCCCTGGAAAACAGCCTTGTTACTGGCTATTACCTCGGCACGCAGGGTCTCAGAACTACAGGCACTTATGGCAGTGGAACCTTTCATCATTTTCCATCAGGACAGAGTCTCTTTACGAACTAACCCTACCTTCATGCCCAAGGTAGTATCAAGTGTGGCTTTGAATCAGACCATTCATTTACCCACCTTTTATCCTAATCCACAGAATAAAGGAGAAAGGCTCCTTCACTCTTTGGACATTCACAGGCCGCTACATTACTATTTAGATAAGACAAAGATTTTCAGAAAAACTATCATATGCTGCAGGTTCACAAGGAAAGGCCATTTCAAAACGGACCATCTCCAGATGGATAGCGCATTGCATCCGCTTTTGCTACTCGCACCATGGGAAGGCAGTGCCTGTCAATATTAGATCCCATTCTACCAGGGCTACTGCAACCTCAGCAGCCTTTCTCGGAGGGGTTCCAACCAAAGACATTCTGGAGGCAGCTACTTGGAGTTCACTGCACACCTTTACCAAGCACTACCACCTTCCATTATACTCAAAAACCAGAGCTGGTTTTGCTACTGCAGTTCTGCAGGGCATCCTAGCATCACCTAACCCAGTTTAGTACCAGACACCTTTCCATTGCTTTGGGATTCTACCCAAGTGTGATGACTGCAGCAGTATAGCATGATGAACATAGTACAGTTTTGTACCTACCATAAATGTAGATGTTCGAGTGGTTTTACTGCTGCAGTCCAGGTTACCCTCCCTCCATTCCCTCTACATACCAGGGTGTTGGTTACAACTCCATGTACATCAATCAGTTGGATGCATGTCTATATGGTGTATTTGCTAACAGCTAGTACTATTGTTTATCTACTAAGGTATTGTTGCATAGCTATTGTATTGCCTTCCTAGTTGGGGGCACCTGACATCTGGGGCAAGAAAAACTGAAGAAAATGGCGTCGGCTGTCTCTTTTATACCCCTGATGCACTGACGTCAGGGAAAAAGTGACAACTGATGCCGGACCAGGACTTTGGGATTCGGCTGACTGCGGGACCGTCTGACGACAGGATAACCCAAGTGTGATGACTGCAGCAGTATAACCACTCGAACATCTACATTTATGGTAGGTGCAAAACTGTACTTTTTTAGGGAAGACCCAAGGTGATCTTTATACTGCTAGTGGAAATTTGGCCAGGGCATTGGGGAACTTCCCCTATTTGTCATTGGTGCGAGTAGGACCCATTTTTAAGGAACACTTCCTGGTTCTGTTCCAGGTGCAGAGGAGGCCTGGAGAAACAGGGAGGAAGATGGAGAGAGAAGGAGATGACAGAGTGGTGAAAGAAATGGAGGAGAGAGCAAATATTGAGACCGGTAAATGTGTGAGATTCTGAGGAAATGTTTCAAAGAAAATCTGTTTGATAGAGATGAGTAAGCAAATGGATGTACAGTTACAACCCTCCATTTACTTGAAAGAAAGGGTGGTGCAGAGTGAGCCAAAAAATGGAAATATCTCCTGGGGGTACATTATGGAGAAAATACAAAAGGAAGATGTGGGGATAATCCTTAAGAATAGAGGTGAGATGGAAAATAAAACATATGCAGAGAAAGTAAAAGAAGGCAAAAGTGGAGTAGCAGAAAAGAAGGCAGAAGAAAATGAAAAAAGGAAGTATGTGGTAAGGGTTTCAGAGTAAAGAAGACAGAAATGGACAGGTATGAAGTGTGGGACAATTTAATTGCTCCTTTGGGTATAAAAGCACAAGTTAAGAGCTTTTAACAGAGACATTTTGTGACATATTTGAGACTGTTTTTTCAATTGAAAAAAATTCTTGGAGTTTATGAAAAAAAAAACTGCAACCCATGGAAGCTTTGTGATAAAAGCGTTTAACAGGGAAACAAAAAAGAAAATTAATGTACAATTTTGAACAGAGGTAGAAAGAGACTTTGAAATAACATTTGAAAACTTTATATAAAGAAGTACTGGGCATAGAAACTTTGTTTTTTGACAAAAGGAGTTTATGGACTAGTGGCTGGGATTGTAATGTTCTCCAGTTTGATTCTCTGCTAGAGTGCCTTCAGTGTAGAGTCTGCATGTCCTCCCTGCATTCATTTTGGTTTCCTCTGGGTAATCCGGTTTCCACCCCCATTCCAAAGACATGTATTTGGAGTGTTTCTGCCTGGGTCTTCACTTGAAAATAGGCTGTGTCCTAGTCTGACTTTCCCAGCCAACAAATGTTATGTGCGTGTCTCTGTGTGTGCGTGTCTCTGTGTGTGCGTGTCTCTGTGTGTGCGTGTCTCTGTGTGTGTGTGTCTCTGTGTGTGTGTGTGTCTCTGTGTGTGTGTGTGTGTCTCTGTGTGTGTGTGTCTCTGTGTGTGTGTGTGTCTCTGTGTGTGTGTGTGTGTGTGTGTCTCTGTGTGTGTGTGTGTCTCTGTGTGTGTGTGTCTCTGTGTGTGTGTGTGTGTGTCTCTGTGTGTGTGTGTGTGTGTGTGTGTGTGTGTGTGTGTGTGTGTGTGTGTGTGTGTGTGTCTCTGTGTGTGTGTCTCTGTGTGTGTGTGTCTCTGTGTGTGTGTGTCTCTGTGTGTGTGTGTCTCTGTGTGTGTGTGTCTCTGTGTGTGTGTGTGTCTCTGTGTGTGTGTGTGTCTCTGTGTGTGTGTGTGTGTCTCTGTGTGTGTGTGTGTCTCTGTGTGTGTGTGTGTCTCTGTGTGTGTGTGTCTCTGTGTGTGTGTGTCTCTGTGTGTGTGTGTGTCTCTGTGTGTGTGTGGAAAAAGGACATAGAAAAATTAGATGAGAAAAAATAACAGAGAGGACATTGAAGAAGGTTCCAAAATTAGTGATGAAGATGCATTGTGAGGTAGTAAATGAAGAAGGTTCCAAAATTAGTGATGAAGATGCATTGTGAGGTAGTAAAAGAAAAGAGAGAAAATAATTCTCTTGGTTAAAGGGTGAAAGACAAAAAATGAAAATTGAAAGGGATCAATACAAAAAAATAAAGTAAATGGATGAAAAAGAATATATATATACAGCTACTGATTGGGGTTGGTGTAATAGTGTGTGGTTTGCTGACAACAAGATTACAGTGTTTAATTTTAACTTTGGGAGGTCAGTTAGCTAGGCTTAGAATGGTCTAGTAAATCTAGCCTAGTAATTAGCTATGAACTTAAGAAACCATGAATCTAAGGGAGAATAATTGTAAGGATTTCTGTAAATGTGAATAGTATTAAGAATGTAAGAAGAAGAACGGGGATTTTGGAGTGGTGCAATACATGGGATGTGCCGATGCAATTATATTGGAACATACGTAATTTTTAACAAAGAAAGATTACAAACTATGGGAAAGAAGTATAATCTGGAATTTTGGAAATGAGAGGTGTTCTGGAGTAGCCTTATTCTGTAGAAATACAGTAACGATATTAGGTGTAACTTTAGCAAAAATGGGAAGATTAAGTATTGTAGATTTAAAATGGAAAGAACAAGTATATAGAATTATAACATACTAATTGTAAAGAAAAGGAAAGCTTATTGCATCAGATTTTAGACTATGTAGTGATAAATATGAATGTTATAATAACTGGAGACTTTAATGATGCTTTAAGAGGCAAGAGTAAAAAGAAAGGAAATAATATACAAGATGTGGTAAGTTAAAACCTTGGGACAAAAATTCATGGACTTAAAGGGTATTATAGAACTGTAATCCGATTATTTTATAGTATTAGAAGGTTTATTACAAGAGAAGGGGAGGTAGCTGAAACAGGATTTTCTGATCATTTTGAAATATGCCTAGAGATAAAGGAAAACATGGAATATATAAATATAGGCAAAGGAATAAAAATTAAAGCAAGAAATGAAGAAAAGAGATTAGTTATACAGTTATGAAAATATATTCGTATGAGTTCATTTTATAAAAAAATGGTCTGAATGGTGGATGATATTTAAGGTAAATTATTATTTTTGTTTACAGTGGCAATATGATGTGAGAAGTAGAGAAAGAAAAATATAAAAACATAATGATGCATTGGAAGATTTAGAATATAATGATAGGTAGTAATTTGATAAAGAATTATGCGAAAGAAATCAAGAAGATGCAAGAAATGTTATATAAGCCAACATATTTTTTACAAGGAAAAAGATGTGTTAAGCAGGTTAGGAAAATATTAAAGGAAGATGGTAATATAATGAGAGAAATAAAAGATGTAAAAGAAGTAGAAATAACTCAGGAAAAGATTATTAATGTAGTATAATACCAGGAATCTGGAACCTGTGCTAAGACAACGTAGATTTATTGATTAAAACAAGGTTAAGCGCTTTCCACAGTGTGAAACTGTCTTCATCAGAACAAGACATACTGATATCCATCATCTTATATACAAACTACCCACAAGGAAAACCCGCCCTTTACGTCAATTAATCAATTATATCATTACATTCAAAATTTATAACATAGCCTTAAAATACAAATTGTTCTCCAATAAAACATGAAACCTTACATAATACAAAATTCATACATCCAAATATTACCAAATGAATAATTTTATATTGTATTGTTTGTGAAGTTTAAAAATTGAATAATAAAATTCATATATATCCAAATGTAATAAAATATTTTACGCCTAGCTAACTAATATACCTAGAATAAAAATGTAATCCTATTATAAAAAGTTGTGGACATATGGTGTACTAAAATTAGAAGAAAGTATGAGTGTATCCAAAAATAAGTGTGCTCCACAATGTGCTTAAACCCTTATGAGGGGCTTGGTAGGTATCACCTCATTAAGGCCAGGGGGGGTAGCTGCATCTAACTTAATCTGCCATCTGATCTCCCTTTCCCCCACTACTGCCTTAATGTTACCCCCTCGTGGGTTGGGGATGACCACATCCAGAATAGCAAATTTAAACACCTTACATTGTGGATTGTTGATAAGGTGTCTCGACAAGGCATTATTGACGTCACACTTCCTCATACAATAGGTGTGGTCATAAATTCTGTTCTTTAAACAACGGTCGGTCTTCCCCACGCAATAGCTATTACAAGTTTGGCAAGCGCCCAAGTAGACTATGTGTTTTGTCAGACAGTTGCCATTGGAAAACCAGACCTTACTTCTTAGACAGTTCTTAAGTGTGATGTTAGGTGTGTCCAATATATATTTACAGAAATTACATTGACCACATTTTCTTGTACCTGTTTTCTGTACTTTCATAGTCTGTTGATAATTAGATTGGATTTCAATAATTCTCTTTAAATTATTGCCAGTTTTATAAACGAAGTGTGGTCTATCAGTTACCTTGTCTTTTATTGACTGATCACTTGTCAGGATATTCCAATTGGTGGAAATGATATTTTTCACTTCACTAGAGTGTCTACCATATTTAATTATACATGCCTTTGTATGTTGGTTATCCAAACCAGGCATATCTGTTAAGTTGATGTTGTCATTACTTTTGTGAACATTGACAATACCCACCCCTAATAACGGTTTGTATTTACATCCCCATTCATTAATGACATAGCCAGTAATGTCGTTGATCATTTTTAGGGGATATCCCTTGTCAGCAAATAAGTGCCCAATGTACTCCATCTCACGGAGCATGTTCTCCCTTTCAGTTGTCATACGAGCAGCCCGAATGCACTGCCCCTTAATAATGCCCCTTTTGGTACTGTAAGCATGGGCACTGTTGAAATGCAAATATCCATTGCTGAACGTATCTTTTCTGTGGATACGAGATTGAAACTCATCACCCTTACTATAAATGAAAACATCAAGATAGTTAATACCAGTGCAATCATACTGGTGAGTGAACTTAAGATAGTCAGTTGTACTGTTGATATATTTCATAAACTCCAACAAATCTTGTTCAACACCCTTCCATAGAATAAAGATGTCATCCAGGTACCTAACATATCTCTTAACTTGTAACATCCATTTGGAATTAAGTATAAATTCCGTTTCCCAGTCCAACAAGACCAAATTTGTACACACCTAACATCACACTTAAGAACTGTCTAAGAAGTAAGGTCTGGTTTTCCAATGGCAACTGTCTGACAAAACACATAGTCTACTTGGGCGTTTGCCAAACTTGTAATAGCTATTACGTGGGGAAGACCGACCGTTGTTTAAAGAACAGAATTTATGACCACACCTATTGTATGAGGAAGTGTGACGTCAATAATGCCTTGTCGAGACACCTTATCAACAATCCACAATGTAAGGTGTTTAAATTTGCTATTCTGGATGTGGTCATCCCCAACCCACGAGGGGGTAACATTAAGGCAGTAGTGGGGGAAAGGGAGATCAGATGGCAGATTAAGTTAGATGCAGCTACCCCCCCTGGCCTTAATGAGGTGATACCTACCAAGCCCCTCGTAAGGGTTTAAGCACATTGTGGAGCACACTTATTTTTGGATACACTCATACTTTCTTCTAATTTTAGTACACCATATGTCCACAACTTTTTATAATAGGATTACATTTTTATTCTAGGTATATTAGTTAGCTAGGCGTAAAATATTTTATTACATTTGGATATATATGAATTTTATTATTCAATTTTTAAACTTCACAAACAATACAATATAAAATTATTCATTTGGTAATATTTGGATGTATGAATTTTGTATTATGTAAGGTTTCATGTTTTATTGGAGAACAATTTGTATTTTAAGGCTATGTTATAAATTTTGAATGTAATGATATACTTGATTAATTGACGTAAAGGGCGGGTTTTCCTTGTGGGTAGTTTGTATATAAGATTGATATCAGTATGTCTTGTTCTGATGAAGACAGTTTCACACTGTGGAAAGCGCTTAACCTTGTTTTAATCAATAAATCTACGTTGTCTTAGCACAGGTTCCAGATTCCTGGTGTTTTACGCTACTTGTTAGCGAATTTGTTCAGTTTGTTGATCACTGGGAATACTACTACTTTTTTAATGTAGTATAATGTTTACAAGAAATTTTTAATGAAGAAAAAAAGGTAGTGAAAAAACATGGAAAGTAAAAAAAAAAGTTAACAGAGAAACAGAATATAGTTGGAAAATGTTCTTTAAATGAGCTAGATAAAGTACAAGAACAAGTAAATACAAATTTGGCTGCAAGACCAAATGGAGTAGGTTATGAAATGTGTGAAAATTTAAGTGATTGGCAATTTTTTTTTCTTTTTAAAGATATTGAATGAGTGGTTAATTGTATATAAAGGATTACATGGTAGACTAAGGAAGATAGAAGCCAGTTAAAAAAACTGGAGACAACAGTATTGAGTAGTAATGATTATACGATCTTTATGAAAATAATACAAAAGAGATTTGACACTAAAATTTAAAATATGGAAGATAGAGTATAAAAGGGAAGCATTGTCAAGAATTGTTGAGAAAGTGTGGATGATATGAAAAGAATAGAGGAAGCCCTTAAAGCATTTGACACAACTGGACATGAAATTTTGAATAATAATTAAATAATATAATGTAACTGAGAAAGTTAAGAAGTTATGTATGCCATTGCATAGCAAAAATATTTGTAAATGGCTGGTTAAGCCAAGAGGTTCATATGAAGAGTGGTCTAAGACAGGGATGTCCAATGTGTTGTATACTCATTGCATTACTTATGAATGTCATAGTATGTGAAATAAATTACAAAATGGAGGTGGGGTATATAACACCTGAATGGTTAAGAATTGCAGTTCTGTTGACATAATGCAGATGATATTATAATTCTTGCAAACAGTGGATAAAAGTAGTAATATGCACAAATGATCGTCTAAAGAGAAAAGTAAAGGTTTAGCTCATGTAGTAAATGTCAGTGGTTTATATTTTAAAATGAATGAAATTTCTGTGGTAAGTATGACATTTGGGAGTAAAGATTTAAGTAGAGTTCAGTGGGAGAAAGCAATGGAAGAAATAAAACAAACCTATCTTTTCTGGAGAATATGTACATTTTCATTTGTGAAAAAAAAGTTTTTTTTGATAAATTCAGTACTGATGGGGAAAATAGCATATTTAGCAAATGTATATATGTTGCCAGCAGGATTTCAAAAGGAATTATTGTAGATATTTTCTTCCATTTCTCTGGGGTTCTAGACTAAACCTAGTAAATAGAGATGTTCTCTCTGGAAATAAAGGAGGATGTTTAGGGTTACTTAATCCAGTGGTATATGCTGCTTCATTAAATTTTGTACAAATTGTTATAAATGA
The DNA here is from genome assembly GCF_019279795.1 of Protopterus annectens. Lineage (NCBI taxonomy): Eukaryota > Metazoa > Chordata > Ceratodontiformes > Protopteridae > Protopterus > Protopterus annectens. The sequence continues at coordinate 71,665,851 of NC_056734.1, forward strand.
AAAATATGAGGAATTGGTAATAAAATTGTATAAATAAAAGTATGATAAATTTTGGGGTGTGGTAAAAAGAGTAAGAGAGTATAAGCGAGTAAATAAAATATTACCAAAAAAATTAATTTTGTGGAAAATAAAAATTGATGTAGAACAAGATAGAAAAGCATGGCATAAGTATGTAGTGATAAAACATTACTATGTAAAACCATGGGGAATTCTAACAGATGAAAATATTAAAGCTATAAAAAACTAAGAAGCAAATGTAGTCAAAGTAGAATGTCAAGATTTTTTGTGGAGAATGGTAATACATAAATTGCCAGTAAAAGGAAACCTCGTGTATAAAAAGAAAAGTGCTAGAATGTTTATATGGTCAAGTAGCAACTACAAAACAAATGTAAAAAAGTAAAAATAAAAGTCATGGGGAAACTATGTAAACACGTGGATAAAATAAACATGGATATGATTTAATATGAATATTATTAGAACAAAAGTAAAGCATGTGTTAAGAGTAGATGCAAAGTTATTTTATATGGAATAAAATAGTAAATGAAATTCTGTTTAAAGGTAAATGGATTTTGGTAACTATATTAAGTAAAATCAGATGGTTATGGAAAAAGGAGTTGGGGGTCTAATAGGGATGAAAATGTTTGTAAAGGAAGTTATGAATATATAAACATATTTATATGTCTGTATATTTGTACATTTGTAAATATTTTGTATATAAAGGACACCTACTCTTTCGATGGTTACTGTGGTATCTTTTACATTCACCTGAACTACCAACTCAAGTAGATGTAACCTTGGTTTAACATTGCATCCAAAGGATGACACACTCAGGAGTATAGTACTCCCTTTATGCTGCATTGAAGCGTCGGCAATCAGCCGGGAACACAACCCACAGCCTTCTGCACCAAAGTTGTGCCACTGCCTGTTGAACCACTGACACTGCTGATTAAGCTACATCTATGGCTTTTTGGGTTCCGAGGACTCTGAAATTATACTGGAGGCAGTAACCTGGTCACACCTTTACGAAGAGCTACAAATTAGATTCTTAGTCTAGGTCCAGGATGGGCTTTACTAGGACTAGGATCTCCTCCTCCTTCCTCTTTCCTCTGTCTCTTTGAGCACTGATATTCCTTCTATATAGCTTAATGTATAGCAATAGTCATCTAATGATGAACGTAGTACAGTTGTGTAAGTAAAAGTACCATAAAAGTAAAATGTTGAAGTAAATCACTGTTGCACTAGGAACACCTTCCATCCCTCCACCTCCCCCCCTCAACACACATACACATTTTGTTGTATTTTATGACAGGGTGTGGATATTTTTTCCTTTTTCTTTCTCCTACCATATACTTGGAGTAGGGGAGTCTATAGCTCTGCCACCTTAGG